>NC_056745.1:472220090-472337590 GCF_019279795.1 Protopterus annectens | reverse complement strand
ATCTTCTATGATCCCATGACGCTATGAACACAGCCTATTCTTGACCACTGTTAAGCAACAGAGTACCTGATGCTAATCAAAGCCCTTTCTTAAAAGTTTTTAAGATTGTTAGACTCATATAGCTTGTGTATCAAGTATTCATTCACAATGCATTTTCTCAATCATTCATAATCGCAGACAGATCATTTTATTGTTAAACACTACCAGCGAAATAATATTGCTTTTATTAATTTTTCATTGCAGATTGCTCTTTGCTTATGTGACTCAGAAATATTACAAACTGTTTATATATATGGAGAGAGAGAGAGAGAGAGTGAGAGAAATTTATTTACTGGGCAGTGCACTGATCAATATTGACCAATTTCAGGCTCAACCTGGATAAAATACAAAACTTTCACAAAAAAGGGCAGAACTGTAAGCAATAACAGAGTAGTTCAGACTAGTTTCATAGAAAACTATATTTGCACATTCTAGTAAACAAGTGAAAGTAGCATATGTACATTTTAGTAAACAAGCAAGGACTAATGTATAATGTATACATTAGTTTCTAAAGTTGGTAAACCATCAGGAAACCTGAGAGAGTAGAAGGTGATATTGTGCTAAGTGATTTGCCCTGTGTTGAGGCATGAGCATGAGCATATGGTGGTCAAAAGTTAGGCCCAAGTCTAACTAACTGAATTGTTACATAGGGTATTATTATTTATATGATATTCTGCAGGGATATCGTTTTTACCAAAGGGGATGATAATGCATTTTTTAGCAGTGAGTTTGAGTCCATGGCTTTGGCACCAATCATTGGCTTGTGTACAAACCTCTCAATCTCTTAGAGCAAGAAATCTGAACAAAGCCATAAATAAAGGGGGGTCAAAGGCACAAAAATAATAACAATTTTTAAATATTGCTCTTACAAACTTAGAAAGTAGATAGAATAGCAGGCTTTGCACTAGCATGAATTTTCTGAAGGGTATGAAGTCAGAAACTCAAATGGCTGTCATTATTTTCTAACTTAAACCTTCACTGATTTGCCAGTTATTTGCTAGAAAACCACAATATTATGAAAAATGGACCAAAAATATGAGGCAAAAATCTGGACATTCTGTGAAATCTGTACAGTTGAGAGGTTGACATTATTTGGGGATTCAATGAGTGCACCTAATTTGTAGTCATCAGCAAACTTAGTCAGCCACAGCCCCTCTGTTTTTGCCTAAACTTCTGAGAAGTATATTCCAAACAACAGGGGTCCCAGCACTGACCCCTGTGGAACCCCATTGGTGACAGGTCTGCTGGTTGAGGTAAAGTCCCCAACTTTGACTGAGTGCAATCTGTCGGTGAGCCATTTAGCAATCCACCTGATGACATAAGGGTTGATATTCAACTGGGAGAGTTTATCAATGATGCCCGAATTTGGAATTGTGTTGAAGATCTTGGCTAAGTCAAGGTACGCTGTATGCATATATTTGCCTTCCTCTATAGCTCTGGTGACATTTTTAATGAAGTCCACCAAGTTTAACAGGCATGACCTGCCTTTAACCAAATCAAACTGCGTCGGATCAAGGGTTTGGAGATCACCTATATTCTTGCTTATAAAGTCCAAGATGATTTGTTCCATGGCCTTACAGATAAGGCTGGTTAAGCTTATGGGTCTGTAGTTCCCAGAGTCTGTTGCTGTATCCTCTTTATGAAGGGGGATGACAGTTGCTGTTTTCCATTCAGCAGGGACAACACCAGTACTCAGGCTGTGGTTGAAGAGAGTACTTAATGGAGTTGCTAACTCATATTTTAGAACATTTAAAATGCAACCTGGGATGCCATCTGGTCCCATACAAGCTGTGTTTTTGGCCTTGGAGAGAGCATTGATGACTTGCTCTTTGGAAGGCAAGGTGGGGGAAATATAGAGGGAATGTTTTGTGGCATATTTGGAGAGGATGGGGGGGGGGTGAAATTTTAACCAAACCTGTCAGCTAATAGGTTAGCTATTTTTGCAGGATCTGTGTGTTTGATGCCATCCACAGCTAGTTCGGCATACAACTGGGTCCTACTTTTTAGGTTAAGGATATAGCTGAAGAATGTCTTATGGTTATCCTTAGCTATGGTTGCTAATTTTTTTTTATTGAAGTTGCCCTTAGAGGATTTTGCAAGTTGTCTTATTTGTTTGTTCAAACACAGGAGGGTGTTCCTCTAGTACTATGACCTCTCTTTTTTATTCTTAGACAACAATTTCTTCCTCTTGTTGTATAAATTATTAATGCTAGATGTCCACCAGGAAGGCTAGTTTTTTTTCTTGAGGATCTTGTTTTGATCCTATCAGGTACAGCTGTGTCAATACATTTGTATAAGTGTTTATACAGAGCATTTGTGTATACCTTAGTATAGTTGTCAATGCCATCTGTGGGAACAAGAGCTTGGAAGTTATTTATGCCATCCTTTAGGAGGGTATAATTAGCTTTGGTGACATTTTTTAGCCTGATTTCACCTAAGAGGAGTTCATGTGTTATAGCTACTTCAAATGTGACTGAGTTGTGATCAGATTTAACCAGTGAGGGTCCTATACTTGTGGTGGTACAACGGTCACCCAAGTCAGTGAGGATCAGGTTGAAAATATTTGAGCCCCTTGCCTCTTGTGGGGTTGCATACTATTTGTTCCAGAGCATTAGTGTTAACAAAGTTCAAGAACCTTTGTGCAAGCATGTTTGTACCCATGTAAGTTTCTCAGTCAATGGAGGGATAGCTAAAATCACCCATGACTAGAGTGTTTGGCTGTAATTTGATTGACTCAAATAGGTCCAAGTAAGCAGCGTGGATATCTTGCTTCATTGAAGGGGGCCTATATCTAACAATGACTTGAAGGGGGGGGGGTGTTATCCACAGTTAGTTGAACATGAAGCAACTCCATGAAGTTTTCCTATCTAGCCAATCTAGAAGTGTATTTATGTTTTATAAAGACAGGTACTCCTCCTCCTTTGGTTCTCACATGTTCATTTTGCGGTCTGAAAATGTGGAAGACATTGTAGCCTTGCAAAACCGGTGTACTCTCTGTGGCTTTGAACCAACACAGTCGTCAACATCCTCCAGGAAGAGGAGTGCTTCCAGACAGTGCAGTTTGTGATTTAAACTCCCTGCATTTAGCAGCATAATCCTTAATTTATATGTGAGTGATATTTTCAGTCGGAAATTTTGTTCTTGAGACCTTGCCTAAAAAAAGCCCTATGGGGGAGGCAAGTGCCTTACCCAGTAACTGAAAACTGAGAGATGACAGGTGAAGACCATCTCTGGAAAAGCAGCGTGGTCTATCAACCAAGTCATGCCAGACTGATCTCCTTAAAATGACACCAGAAACTAAGCCAATTGTGGGTAGAATGCTGCTCAAGTCTAGGGACATACCTGCCTGGGACACATATTCAGAGAGCTCAATCATGTCTCTCTTCATATAGTCCAGTAAGGTACATCTCAAGTCATTCGCACCAACATGAACTATGACAGAATCATAACAGTACTTGCTGTTGAGAAACTTGAGTGCATTTGTGATCTGATGTATCCTGGCACCCGACAGACAACTGATTGTAACCTTCTCCTTGTCAAGCCTGGTGAGTTGAACATCTATGTGTTTCACAATGGAGTCATCCAGGACTAAGAAATTTGGTTTAGATGTGCTTTGCCTTATGGGCTTATTTGGTGAGACACTGGTGCTTGTGTTTTTATGTGTATTGAGTGCTGTAGATGCTGTATTAAGTGTAGCATGTTTGTTTTTGGAAGGTCTCCGTTGTTTAGGTAGGTTTCTGATGAGTACTTCTGCATATGATGGTTTATGTGTTGAGTGCATGGTTTGCTTAGGAGGCATAGTATGTGGGCTGATAACCTGTTCAATGTTACTCTTCTGTGTGGGAGAGAGCAAGAATTCCACATTCTTAGTGTAGATGCATCTCTCACAAATTGTACTTGAGTGATTTAGGAGTAGAGGGTTGTTAGTGTACATGAGGCAGTTGCTACTCTGCCTCAGGATACATATGTCAATCAGAGGTTTTTAGAAGAAATAGAGGGAAACTAACCATCCATAATGCTAGGCTAAATCTTGTTTTCACAGTTGGAGAGAAAATGGATGGGTGTGGTATAACTGGATGCTCTAAATGGCGTCTGTACTAATGTGGCTTCTATAAAGGGTCTATACTTACAGCGGGAGACTATAGAGAGAGTTTCCTATAGAGGATTTTAAACTGGAGAGATTTGCTTATACACACGCATGGGAAACTGCATTTGCACATTGTGCAAACATGAGGCTTTTATATTAGCAGGATAAAGGACTTTTCTAAATTAAACCCTCATGCCAATCAGATAAAAACACAAAAAGCTATTGACCAGTAGTTCCCACTTTGAATTTAGCTCCTTGTTCCCACCAGAGTGCAAAAGAACCCTCCTTATGCAAAACCAGCTGGCTTTGAGCTCAAATGCAGTAACAAATGCTTTAGAACAGAAGTAACAATTCCTGCAATATCAGGACTCCTTGGAAAATAAGTTCACTAACCCAGAGAGAAATGTTCACAACACACAAAACCTTTGCAAAGATGGAGCTTCTTTGACAAGTGAAAAACAGTGATAAATTCAACCAAATAAATAAATAAGTGCAGCACAGAGTTGTGAAATATCACTGAAACAGTTACAGCAATTGCAAAAAAGTGCTTTTTGAGTTGCATTCTGAATTTAGAGTAAGTATTGATTTTCTTTAGGTTGATGGGAAGTTCTTGCCAAAGAATAGGTGTATGAGAGGCGAAAGCATGTGCAGTGCTGCAGAGTTTGGTTCTAGGGGTAATAAGAATTGGTATGGTTTATGAATAGTGTCTTGGGTTCTATGAGGAGGTGTTTTCATGAAATTTGGTCTCAAGGGGAATGCCTGAAGTCTGACTAGCTTGAAGAGTTAGAATCCTAACAGTAAGGTAGATCTTTGTTTTTACACGTAGCCATTTGGCTTTTCTAGGTTGATACAGTCATGCTTGCAAATAGGAGAGGTTTTAATAAACTGGCAGATGCTGGTAAAGATTTTCTGGAGTGTGGCAGTGTTTTTCCTGGAGGCAGAAGTGAAAATGGGTTGACTGTATTGAAGCTAAGAAAGAAGAACTTTGTCAATGGCTACTCTGCCTGTTTGGGATAGAAAAGGGGAGATCTTTGAAGGATCAAAAACTTACTTTGTTATGAATACTTGACCATCACAAGACAATGTTTTGATATGAGGAAATTCCACTTGGCATTATTGTGCCTTTTTTAACAGATTTGACAGAGAATGCAGACCTAGCAATACCTACTCTTTGCAAATATATGATGGGTCAATTGAATTTATTAATATACTAAAATACCAAGATAATTAAAAATAGTAACTGGAAGTACAGAGAAATTATATTGTTTTTCTAAGATAAGTTGCAGGGTTATGGTTATGGTTAACAAGGCATTAATAAGGTGGTGCAGGGGGTGAAGCAAGTTAACTGTTATGAAGAGATTACTTATAAGGATGCTGGCAGCAAAGGAAGGAGACTGAAGTAGGACACATCAGAGAGTAAGGGTGGCAGTGAGGTGGACAGTACATCACAGTCAAGAATGTCAATTTTTTAGAGACACTGTGGAAGTCTTGGGCTTTGGTGGAATTGGGGAGGGGTCTTTCATGGGGAGTAGATCACAGGGTCATGACTTGGACAGGGCAGGCAACATAGTTGCATAAAAATGCTGGAATTTTTTTTCACCAGGGTTAGTGGCTGTAGTGCAAATTTTGAGTGGATGGGCATATTTTGTTTAATTAGATAATATCTTCGGGAGGATGACTGTTAATGACAACCATCTTGGGCAATGCTTCATGCATAAATGTGTGTCATGAAACATTACTCATAGGGCGTTACACAATAAGATCACAGACAATGAAAAATGGTCTTGCCTTTTCAGATAAAGTGGAGAAATGTCATAGGATAAAACCAGAAGTAGAGTCTCCATTAATATTCTGACTCTGCTTTTTCTACTCAGTTCAAAGTATCAAAGCATCATTCCAAGGTATTTATAGACATAACTGGTGTTGACTTCTGGGTTAGGATACAGGGTTCAAGATTCCTTAGGGGGATTCCTTAAGGCAGTGTACTGAAAACTGTATACTGTACTTGCTGGGCATTCTGTAAAGCAATGGTCCCCAACCACTGGGCTGTGGACCAGTACCAGACCATGGATCATTTGGTATCAGGCTGCCAGGCACGGAGTGAAATGAAAAAGTGAATGTGTGTATGTATGTGTATGAGTGTGTGTATGTGTCTGTCTGCATGTGAGTGAATGCGTGCATGAAAGCAGAATGTATGTGTGTGTTAAAGAAGACGAGACTGTGTGTATGAGAGAGAGTGAGCAGTGAGATCGATTGAGCCGTTATTTTACACTCGCTAAGCAGCGCTTTTGCTGTTTTGCGAGTGTAAAATAAAAGACAAGGAAACTGAAAAAAACGTGCGTGCGATTGTGTGTGTGTGTGTGTGTATGTGTGTGTGTGCGTGCGTGTGTGTGCGTGTGTGCATGTGTGTGTGCATGCACGTGTGTGCGTGTGTGTGCGTTTGTGTGCGCGCGTGTGTGTCTGTGTGTGTGTGTGTGTTTTTGTGCATGTGTGTGTCTGTGTGTGTGTGCGTGCGCGCATGTGTGTTTGTTTCTGTATGCAGGTGAGTGAATGCGTGCATGAAAACGGAAGAGTGTGTGTGTGTGTGTGTGTGTGTGTGTGTGTGTGTGTGTGTGTGTGTGTGTGTGTGTGTGTGTGTGTGTGTGTGTGTGTGTGACAGAGAGAGAGTGAAGGGTGAGAGTGATCCCTGGCAGTAGCAGCAGCAGCAATGAGGTTTGCCTACCTCTCGACCACACCACTCAGCTTCTCACACAATAAAACTGGACAAAGCCACAAATAATAGAGACAGATTTTAAATATTGCTCTTATAAGCTTAGAAAGTCAATAAGGTTGCCATTAGGTTAAGTACGTCTGGACCATACCACTCAATCTCTAGCACAATAAATCTGGACATAGCCGAATAATAAGGATAGAGTTTAAATATTGCTCTTATAAACTTAGAATGTCAATAAGGTTGCCATTAGGTTTACGTACCTCTTGACCATACCACTCAACCTCTCGCACACTAAATCTGGACAGAGCCAGAAATAATAGGGACAGATTTTAAATATTGCTGTTATAAACGTAGCAAGTCAATAAGGTTGCCATTAGGTTTGCATACCTTTTGACCACAGTAGATCAATGCTATGCTGTTAAGCAGAATGTACACTTTTTTGGTAATTATTGCCAACTGTCTTTTAATTATACTTTGGAGATTTTCTCCCTGTGTCTCAGCTGAAAATGGACTTCTAGTCTAGTTGGACCTACCCGGTAAACAAATGTCAAATAAATAAATATATATTATGCACTTTATTATGTTTTATTATGCACCCGCGATGGCCAGTTGGTGGGAAATTGTCTTACATGAAACCGGTCCTTGGTGCAAAAAAGATTGGAGACCATTGCTTAAATGTTACAAGTGTAGCCAAATGGAGAAAGGAATGGTTAGTGATGGTATGCCAACTTGTGACATACACTTTGCTCATGAACAGGCAAGGAATCAGCAGGCTAAAAGCTTGACTCCATGTTGGAGCAATAAGGTTATTTTAGAGAGCCAGAGGCTGGAGGCACTGGGCCCACAATTTTCCACTGAATATTGTTCATGTTATACCTGAAAATTTCCAGTGGCAGAAGGGCATTCAGGAGGGTTTTTAAGGGGTTCAGGAGCATACTGTATTTACTGCATTATGATTAGGCAGAGATGCTGTTTAGAAGAGCTTGTCTTTTGGCATTTTATGGGGTCATTGGACTGGCTGAGTTTGTTCATCTATGGAAAGTAAAAAGAATGGCCATGGATGTTATACCAGGAGCATGTCACTGCCAAGAAGGATGGGATATGTTTTTCTTTTTACAAAAAGAACAGAAAAAGGGAAGGGGCCTGGAGTACAAGTTGCCTCATTGTATGGTTGAAGTGGGAGGTGATAGAGTAGATGCAGTATTATACAAAAGGTGGCAGTAGAGGGGAAAGACCATTTATGCAGTTACATGAAAATGAAGCTAAGTATTCAGTCACTGTAGTGTGGTACAACAATAAATGCATGGCTGGGACCATGTCTTCAGTTTCATCTGTGACGTCTTTATTAGAAATTGCATGTGAGGAGCATGACTCATTCTAAAACAATGCAACAGCTGCCTTTTTTTTTTTTTTTTCAAATGAAAGCAAAAATACTTTTGACAATACAATTTCCAGTGCTCTTAGCTGCTTTTTGTTGTGCAGGTGCTTCTTAAAATCCCCATCACCTGTACCGAATGTAACTGTTGTCACATTTCAGACACATTTTCAGCAACACTAGCTTACTGATTCTTCAGACCAGCTCATGCATAACTGTATGCTATACACTGACTAATATTTAGCTCAAGATTTTTAAAATAAGCTCTCTCATTGCCATGCATGTTTGTCATGGTACCTTGAAAGACAGAACAAGCACGTTACACAGAAAATGTGGAGTTTTTTAATGACATGTTTCTGCTTCTGTTTCTGTTCTGTATTTGAAATGCAGGCATTGATAAGCTTTTCTACAGACATCTAACTCCAATTACCAGAACAACAATGAGATTAATAACGCTTTGGCTTGATCCCCCTTGACATTTATTTTCTCGCTTACTCTTCCCTAGGGAGCATGTAATCTCTATAACGCTTTGCCAGCAATCAAAACCTTTCTAAAAAATATAGAAAAGCAAATCCTAGGCAAGATAGTTGTAAGAAAAAGACCACAATAACTTTCACTTTCAGATGTTGAATGCTATCCATGCAGCTGAGGAGTTCAGTAGATAAAATAATGCTAGAAATCTTTAATTTCATTTCAAGGAAACAGCTGTTGCCACTCCAGGCTTTCATTATTCAGAATTTGGTCAGCAACAATAAACCTGCCCAATACCTCAAACATTACCTCTTCAAGTAACACACTCTGTCCCTTTATGGGGACATTTATTTATTTATTTTATTTTATTTTACATTTGTTGACCGGGCTAGTCCAACTGGATACATGTCCATTTTCAGTGGAGGCCTGGGGAGATAAGCTCCAAACTATGCTAAGCAACAATATTACAAAGAATAAATGAAAAAAAAATGAAATAGACAATAAAGACAGAAGACAAAAATACACATCAATAAACATTCATATACCTTTTCTTCATTTATTGAATTTCCGAAAGTCCCCCCCCCCCCAATGTAAGCAGAATGATTAGGTAAAAGGATAGACATTTGTCTTAGAGAAAAGTAGGAAAGGTAAGATGGATTTAGGTGGTTATTGGGTATGTTAAGGATTATACCCAGTAGTGGCCTTTCCAGTTATTGTAGATGGCTTGTAAGGTACATACCAAAAGGGGTGTTGTACTCTATAATGGGTCTAATGACTGACGAGTAGAGGGGAACAATAACCTCTTTTTTCCTGGATGAGAAACCTTTTGTGATGAGGTATGCCACGTAGAAGGATTTCCTGACTACTGTGGTGATGTGATTAGCAAAGGAGAGACTACTGTCCACCTGTGTCCCAAGGTCTCTTATCACACTTTTGGTATTAAGTAGACTACCACCTATGTAGCAGCTCATGGGTACAGAGTTTTTACCAATGGGGATGACAATGCACTTTTTGGCATTGAGCTTGAGGCCATGGCTTTGACACCAGGCATCTGTCAAAGTGAGGCCCTTTTATAGGATGTCCACATCGTTAGGAGTTTCGATTATGGCTCCTAGTTTGCAGTCATCTGCAAACTTCATTAGCCAAAGACCTTCTGTGTTAGCCTGTACTTCAGAAAAGTAGATACCAAACAGGAGAGGACCCAGGACTGAACCCTGTGGTACTCCATTTGTCACTGGGCTGACGTCAGGTCTGGAGTTTGCTACTTTCACAGTGTGGGTTCTGTCAGTGAGCCAGTTGGCAAACCATCTTGTGACATAGGGATTTATACCTAGTTTAGTGAGTTTATCTATAATTCCAGAGCGGGGATGGTGCCAAAAGCCTTGGCGAGATCTACATAGTCTGTGTGAACCATCTTACCCTCGTCTACAGCTTTGGTGACTGCTTCAAAGAAGTCTGTCAGGTTTAGGAGACATGATCTGCCTTTTACAAACCTGAACTGGGAGCGGCCCAGAGTTTGAAGATTACCAATGTCTTTCTTTATAAGTTCCATGATAATATGTTCCATGGCCTTGCAGACCAGGCTTGTTAGGCTAATGGGGCAGTAGTTCCCAGGGTCTATGGTGGCTCCTCCTTTGTGGAGTGGGATAACCGTCACTGTGTGCCATTCAGTGGGTACAAAGCCTGAGGTGAGGGTATGATTGAACATGGTGCTTAGGTGGGGTGCCAGTTCATTCTGTAGTTCATGTAGAACGCAGCCTGGGATGTTGTCAGGTCCCATGGATGCTGTTTTCTTGGCTTTGGAAAGTGTGGTTTTTACCTGTGCAGCCGTGATTACAGGAACTTTGCATTCTTCTGGTATAGAGATGGGCCCTTTAAGGGGTGAGAGGGGATTAAAGTTAGCACTGAACCTATCTGCCAGGATGTTGGCAATATCAGTTGGTTCTGTATATTTAGTGCCATTGTGCTGTAACTCAGAGCAAATCTGAGTGTTGCCACTGAGATTCTTGACATATCTATAGAATGCTTTGTGGTTGCCTTTAGAATCAGTGGCAATTTTGTTTTCGTAACTAGCTTTGGAGGATTTTATGAGGGATCTCAGCTTCTTACTGAGGCTGACCAGGGAGTTCCTCCAATTATGGGATTTTACTCTTTTTTGCAACAGTTTCTTTCTTCTGTTGTAGAGTTTGTTTATGGCAGGGGACCACCAGATTGGCTTCCTTTTTTTGGAGGATAGCATCTTGGTTCTGTTAGGGATAGCATGATCCATGCACTTGTATAAGTGCTTATAAAGTGCATTTGTGTAGGATTCAGCAGTCGTACCTCTATAGTCCATCTGCATGGGTGTCGTGAAGTTTGCCACTTCTGTCTTAAAAAGCATGAAGTTGGCTTTGGAGAATTTTTTTAAGGTGGTTTCCCTAATGGGGGGATGGGAGCGGGATGTGGATATCTAGGATGAATAGCTTGTGGTCGGATCTGACCAACGAGGAATTGACCTCTGGTGTGGAACACTGGTTGCCCATGTTGGTAATGACCAGGTCTACGATATTGCTGCCCCTGGTGGGGGTGTGGATAAGTTGATCCAAGGTGTTGGAATTTATGAATTCCAAAAAACGTTGGGCAAAAGAGTTGGTGCATTAATAGTTTTCCCATTAATGGTGGGGTAGTTGAAATCTCCCATTATTAGGGTGTTGGGTTGTACCCTAATATTTTCCAGTGTATCAAGAAATGAGGAGTGGGAATCCTGGGGAATGGTAGGGGATCTGTAACAAGTTACAACTTGAATTGTGGTCTTGCCCAGAGTTAGCTACACTTGGATAGTCTCAGATGCATTACGCTGAGCAACTAGCCTGGAGGTGTGGATATCCTCAATGAATATGGATACACCTCTACCTTTAGTGTTTCAGTCCAGGTTAGGTGGCCAAAAGGTGTCATATGAATTATAGCCTGGTAATGCAGGGGTGCTCTCTGGAGCTTTGAACCAGGTATTTGTCACTGTACAGATGTCGATGTTTTCCATTTTAAGGAGTGCCTTGAGTGAATGCATTTTGAGGTTTAGACTTCTAGCATTGAGTAGCATTATCATCAGATTTTTCTTGCTTGTACCTGTTACGGTGGCGAATTTGTCATTTGAACCTTGCCTAAAAAAGGCACTAAAGGGGTGGCAAGAGCCTTAGCCAGTATCCAGAATCCCAAGGGTGACAGGTTCAGGTCATCTCTGGCAAAGCATTGTGGTCTGTCGATCATGTCATCCCAGGCAGATAGATACTGGATCCCCTTAGAATGACACCAGAAGCTTAGCCAATTGTTGAAGTCAATCATTTTGTCCTTATACTGTGGTATCATTCTGGGTGATGGCAGGATGCCACTCAGGGCTAGGGTCATACCTGCCTGGGCTACAAGATTGGAAAGCTCCTCCATGTCTCTTTTCATGTAGTCCAGGAAGGTACACCTCAGGTCATTCACACCAACATGGACAATGACAG
The DNA here is from genome assembly GCF_019279795.1 of Protopterus annectens. Classification (NCBI taxonomy): domain Eukaryota; kingdom Metazoa; phylum Chordata; order Ceratodontiformes; family Protopteridae; genus Protopterus; species Protopterus annectens. The sequence goes on along the minus strand of NC_056745.1, from coordinate 472,325,420 downwards.
AGTGTGTGTTATGTGGCGGATCCTGGTACCCGACAGGCAGCTGACAGTAACTTCCTCCTTGTTTAGCCTGGTGAGTGGAACATCAGTGTGCCTGACTATAGAGTCACCTATGACTAGAGTGTTGGATACGTTGTTATGCCTTATGGGCTGTGATTGAGTGGCACACTGCGTTTGTGGGCTATGTGTCATTTGGGTTATGTTGGGGGGGTGGAGGTTGCTTGCATTTCTGCTTTGGAGGTCTCTGTTGCTTGAGGAGAATTTTATTGAGAGCCTCCACAAATGTAGGTGTGTGTTTTGTGTTGCTATGTGTGTGTTTTCGTGGTGTAGGTTTTGAGGGACTATGTGATGAGTGTGGTGTGATGCAAGTGTTTACCTTCTCCGCTTGACTGTCTAGTCCAGTCTTGGTTGAAGAGAGCTTTGCTTCCAGTTTGGCTATATAAGTGCAGCTCTCACAGGTTGTAGTGTTGGGTGGTAGGAGGAGAGGGTTGTCTGTGTACATGAGGCAATTACTGCATTGCCCCAAGATGCCCAGATTCATCAGATAAACAGGAGAAAACACCGGGAGCTGACCCTTAGGCATGCCTGGATAGGTGCTTATTTATTAAGTACTAAAAACTGTTTTTCTCTAGACAAGTGAGGAATGTTGAGTGCTGTAGTAATTTGTAGCTTATTTAGTGCTTACAATGAGCTGTGAACAAGTGCTGAGCTCAAAGAAACAGATTTGAGTGCTAAAACTAAAAAAACGGCTAGTTCTAAGGGAACCTTTGAAGAGCAGACTTTATGGCGCCGGGAATACTTTAACCCTAGCTAAGCGGCGATGCATAAATTGTATTTTTTTTTAATATAACAGTAGCAAATGAGCAAACTGATTTAAAGAAATTAACCAATTAACCAATAAAAAGTTAAAAACTGAGCCCCATTCCAGCAGTCTTCATTCAGACAAGTTCTGACTGCACACTCCTGCCACTAGGATGCAGGGGAACCCTCTCCAGACAAAGATGGTCTGGATTAGTGCTCAAGTTATACAAACAAAGCTAGATTTGGCAGATCTGAATTTAGTCTATGCTACAGCAAACAAGGCGTACCAATTTCAGAAAGAAACAGTTTAAATAAGCAGGCACAATAAACCTTTAACCAGAAACTCCCAGCTCAGAAGGGCAGAATCTACTCTCTCCTCCCACAAGAGTGCAAACCACACCTTCTTAATGTAAAATAACTGGCCCAAAGCCCAAGTGCTTAAACCAAAACTAATACACTTTTAGAATAACAGACACTAAGCATTCAATCAGCAACTCCCAAGTTAGAAAGATGTAAGCTACCTGCCCTGCCACAACAGTGCAGACCACAAACCTTCTTAATGTAAAACAACTGGTTTGAAGCCCAAGTGCTTCAACCAAAGGCTTAGAATAACAGTTACAATTTAATCAGACTACTAACAAGCAGTAATAAATGCAGCAGAATAAATGCAATAAAGTAGGAAGAAACATAAACCTCTATGGTTATACCCAGCTCGTTACTAATGCCACTCATAACTCAAAACAGCAATACCCAGGTACAACTCTTGACTGGACACTAGTTTTTAATCCTGACAAATACTCTAATCCCTACACTCTATACAATACTCTAAGTGACCACATACTCATATTCATATATAGATCCACACCACAAATTACAAGAATCCACACATACAAAACCACCAGAAATATTAGAAACTCTGACCAGCAAAGGTTTAACGAAATCCTAAAACACACTAACTAGAACCCACTTAAAACACTACCAATAGAAGATGCCCTTGAATACTTCAACAGTGTATTTCTAAATACCTTCACAGCCTAGCCCCCCTCCAAATTATAAGAATAAAAACTAACCACGCTCCCTGGCTAACAAAAAATACCAAACATCATTTACAAGATAGAGCTAAAGCATGGAAGGAATGGCACAATAATAAATCTGATGCAAACCTAATCAAATATAAACAGTTATGAAATAAATAAAAAAAAAACTAGTGAACTTAGACAAAAAAATACTTTTCCAACCAATTGGAAAATCACAAAAACAACCCAAAACAATTTTGGAAACACATCTCAAACCTGCTTACCCCAGGCTCTAAACAAACTCCATAACCATACCCTGACAAAACACCCTCAGAGATAGCCAACCTATTTACCTCTCACTTTATAGATAGCATAAGCAAACTGTTAACAGATCACACTTCCACAACTACCTCAAGCTCCATCTCTGATCGCCCTCCACCCTTATCTCAAAACTCCTGCAGAAACAAACAAAAAAAAAAACCTTTCACCTCCGCAACAAACTAGTACTACATCTTCTATCCCCTTTTCTCTGAAACCTGTCCCTACCTCTGTCATTCAAAAACTACTTCAAAAACTAAAACCATGCTCTCTCTCCTCTGACAACGTTCCCCCTGAATAATTAAAACTTGCTGCAGAACCCATAGCATATCTTGTCAGTATCCTTATAAATCACTCCATAGCAGAGTCCATTGTCCCTAACCTCTGGAAAAAATGTATCATCACCTTTTTACATAAAGGGGGCAATTCCATTGAACTATCAATTATTGACCAATCTCCATCCTCTCTCCTCTTTCCAAACTCCTGAAAAAATGCATACATAGGCAACTGATGCACCACCTCATCCAAAACAAACTAATTACCCCTACTCAACATGGTTTTCACCCATCACACAGCACCACCTAATGTCCTTTATAGACACTGTGTCAAAATCCATTGACTCTGGTAATATCACCTCTGTCTTACTACTAGACGTATCAAAGGCATTTAACATAGTGTCCCACACATACTTCTCAACTTCTTAGAGCAAGAAATCTGGACAAAGACATAAATAATGGGGGGACAAAAGGCCAAAAATAAGGATACTTTTTAAATATTGCTCTTACAAACTTAGAAAGTTGATAAAATAACAGGTTTTGCATTAGCATGCATTTTCTAAAGGGTATGAAGACTGAAACTCAAATGTCAGTTATAATTTTTCTGACTTCAACCCTCAATGTTTTGCTAATGATTTGCCAGAAAACCACACTTTTATGAGAAACAGGCCCAAAATATGAGGCACAGATCTGGACATTCTGCAAAAATCTGTACAGTTGAGAGGTATGGCGACTCCCACAACAAACTCCTTCATCAACTATCCATTGTGGGCTGCACCCCACCATCCCTCCAGTGTTTTGCAAGCTAGCCATCCAACTGCCAACAGTGCGTCAATAGGCAAAATAAACTAGCCCAATATCGAACCAACATAAATGGAGCACCACAAGGGTCCATAGCTGGACCCTTATTCTTCAATGTTTTCACCAACAACCTTCACACCTCGTCACCCTTTAGCTCCATTATCCAATATACAGATGACACTACCATAATTTCCTCCTCCAGTAACATACAACAACTCCAGAAACTGCCCCAATACCACCTTCAGATCAATAGTGGCATGGCTGAGACAATAACAGCTAATTCTAAATCCTAAAAAATAAACAAAACTCCTGCTTTTCTCAGCAAAGCCAATCTCATCTGACTTTAAAATACTCTCACAGGATAACACAGAAATTGAAACAGCTCCTGCAGCTAAGCTACTAGTCGTTAGTATAGACAACAAACTAACATTTGAACACCACATCTGCAATAGCATTAAAAAAAACATCAAACTAGGGACACTCTAGAGACAAAAAACTTTCTTGCATAACCCTGCCAGAAAAACCCTTGTCAACACCTATTTGCTTCCCTCTCTCATATGCAGCCCCCTTATACACCAATTTACAATCTTCTCTTAAAAACAAGCTCCAATCCTGCTACCAAAAATTGCCAGATTTGCCACAGGTTTTTCTTACCATTCCCACCACTGCCTAGCTCTGAAAGAAATAAACTGGTTTGAACTCACACACCACCTAAGCCTAGTACAGATGTCTTCTGCACATAAAATGATATATACATCTGATAGCTGCCCAGTCCTCAAATCTGTCCTAAAACCCTACATACCTACAAGAGCCCCCTGCTCTGAAAACAAATAACTCCTAATCATCTACATTCCAAACAAAAGAGCTGGACAGTGCCTATACTCTTATGCCACTGCCAAGCTCTGGAACTCTCTGCCAACAGGCATTACTACCACTGACAGCTTTAACAACTTCAAACATACCCTAAAAATATTTTATTTGTAAGAAATGTCCTGCTCTTTCCCTAACAGGTGAACTCCATTCACTCTCTAGGGGCTTTCCTTTCTATCCCTAAAACATGAATTTCATCCACTAACCACTATCATATTGAATTAAGAGACTTTACATATTTACACCCTTAACTTTTCCCATCTTTCTCTACTATTCTTCTAAGCATCTACTTGCGTCTAATATTCTGACCCTCTGCCTGACCCTCACTCTTTACCTTAATCCTACCTGATATATATATATATATATATATAAAAATTGCAATCTACCGCATTACTTTTATTTAGTATTGCCTATCTAGTACATGTTTTATTCTAGTATCTACTTCTCTGTACTTATTTAGTATTCATTACTTATTAAGGTGTGCTTTAATACTTGCTGCTATCTTGTTCATATAAATTGTCTTAACTTTCATGTATCATTTGGAGCTTTTCTCCCCAGGCCTCTGCTAAAAATGCATTCCTGAACCAGTCGAACTTTCCCAGTAAACAAATGTTAAATAAATAAATAAATGATGACACCTTAGCCATTTATAGCAGCACATGGACTTGGTGTGTATGGCCTTGTAGCATACAGGACCCTTTTAGAATAAACTAAAAGAGGAAGCAGAGTACACACGAAACAGCAAGAATATGTGTCTGAATTAGAAATGCAGCAAGAATATGTGTCTGAATTAGAAATGCAGCAAAAATATGTGTTTGAATTAGAAATGCAGCAAGAATATCCCCGGGATTCACGAATGGCCAGTTTCCACACAGGAACAGTGTAGGAGCTCCTGCATGGAAAACGACTGCCAAGTGATCCACAAAAGTGACGTTTTCACGTGCATGAATGGCCCTACACTGTTCCTGCATGGAAAGCCGTACGGGATGCAAATCACCTCATTTGCTGGTAAAAAACATGCAAATGAGGTGATTATCCGATTCACGAAGCTGGCCGGACTCCGTGCAGGAACAGTGTCAGAGCAGAAATGTATTCAGCTAGTAACTGAATACATTTCTGCATATGAGCAAACGGAGGCAGGACCGCTCATGGAACGCATGTATTACAGTCAAACACACATGCCAATGCCAAATATAAGGCCATTGGCATTAATAATATATTTTTTTTAACAAAATTAAACTTTTTTTTTTGCCAGTCACGGCCGTTTTAGCTTAGGGCAGCAGCGTGCAAACAGGATCGTGCCGAAAAAAAAAAAAAAAAGGAGCTAAGTCAATTTTAAGATAATTCTGCATTTTGCCATTATAGTCAATGGCATGCAGAATGTAAACAATACCAGGGAGCACTGGTTGACAAGGGGAAATGATCCGTCTAAGTGCAGTAACTAATGACTTACACACTGGGGTATGCAAATGAGAGGAGTTATACTGAATCACAGATTTCCTCAAAGTGTCAGCTTGTACCTAACCGTGTAGGTCAGCAATACAACAGTGCAAGCATAAGAGCTGAATGACTTCATAAGGGGGTGTGTCATGCTTGCTGTAAGCTCATTGGAGCTCTATGGCCTGTATTGCCCTTAGCTAAGCACTGCTAAGGAAGGGGGTGTGTCAGATGTGCCTGAGCAGTGTGTACATAGCCTAAATGGGTGTGCGTGCTGAGCACTGGATTTTAAACAAAACAAAAAAAAAAAAAGAAAAAAAAGAGGAAATTGCAGCACTGTTTACATTTGAGCATTGGGTATGCACTGCATGCCTCGGAGCTCAAATAGGGAGGAACTGGGAAGGAGAAACAGTAGTAGGAATGCAAGCAAGGCGAACTAACATAGCTGGCAGGTGGAATGTATCAGAATCAGCCAATTACACATGCAGCAGCCCAGCACACTAATATAAACTATGCAAACACCCTAGAGAGTGTTTTTTCCCACAAACTCTACACCACCAGTGTACACAGATGGGGGATTTTTAACTGGCAAAACTAACTAAAAATGTTAGAGGCTGCTGCTGCTTTACTCCATCAATATGTGCTAGAGCCCGAGGGTGGTGAGGAAGAGAATGCTGACACCCAACCCACAGTGAGGAGGCGGAGAAGAGTGTACAGACCCATGGTAACCTACCAGGGCCTACATGAGCTGGAGATAGTAGAGCGTTATAGGGTGGACAGGGACATTCTACAGCAAATCGTTGACCTGTGCCAGCCACACCTCACACACAGAACTAATAGAGGGGAATCCATTCCAGTGGATACCAATGTATGTCTAGGCTTAAGAATACTGAATGGGATAGCAGCAGACAGCTATATGGTACAGCAGGAAATTCATAACAAATACTGGTGTCAACATACTAGGCAGCACCACACAAGGTGACAATCCCCACTGCAGTACATGTGATGGCCCAAAGAACTGTGGATGTCAATAGGTCACACACATGGATGTCAGTGAGGGTCACATATCCACCACCAGCCTCACCCAGCAGGACAGGTGTAGATGACCAAGAAGAAAGGCTGGGCTAAGGCCCCCAAATGATGGCAATGGTGAACAGCCCCCCACCAGACCTACACAGACATACTACAACAGGTCTGAGAGTTGCATTCCAGTTCTGAAGGGTAAGAAGTCTGAAACTGAAATATATGCCATTAAGCTCTAACATGTGTACGCTACTGATATGTCTCCTGTCTGCATGATAGGTCACAATACAATATGAAATGGAAGCCAACAGAGTAACCAAAATACCAGTATAGTCATTTCAAATGTTAAAGTCTGCAGGTGTGCACCTCCCCCCCCACAACCCCATGTAGAAATGCAGTAACAGATGGCCTGCAGCATACTCAAATGGCCTGCAGTCCTCTGGCAAAGGCCCATGCCTCACCCATAGTGCCAATGTATGGAATGTCAGGGGGTCCCAACTAACAACCTAACAGAAAACAAATGCAAGGCCATGTTGACAAATGCCAGTAGCATGCCTCCCCATGTCCTACTGCAAGGACTGTGGATCAGGCCATAAATACTACTGGGATAAAGGCCCAACTATAGGGATACCTCTGAGATATTGTTTACATAATGTTAGGTGCAGGAGAGAATAACAGCGGGGGGGGGGGTGTAAAAGCATGGATGTCATGGCGTGTGTGAAGTCTAAAACTCTAATGTCCACCCATACTACTCCCGACTGCAAACCCATGAATGAATATCCACAAAACTGCTTGTAAACCACAATGTGAAGGTAGACTGACCAGATATATGAGTCCTGCCTCTGGATAACCTGGGTGTATCTGTACAGCTGAGAGGTATGGCCCCAGCAGGATATGGCCATTCCGTGAAGTTGAGAAAAGCAAAAGGAGGGGACCCCCAGCTAGCATACTAACAAGGTGCTGCACCATTTACACAGAACCAGCAGTCTATTGTCTGTAGCTACCCTTCCACAATGGCAGGTGTGTGCCAGAATGTGTAGTCTATATGCCTCAGAATATTGGTCTCAGCTTCATTCAACTTGTGTTTCCTGGTAAATAACTGTAAGCAAAAAAATATAACTGTCAGTAGTTGATGATATGACACATCACAGTGTAAAACAGTGCATATGTCAGAATATCTATGCTACAACCAAACATGTCACACAAGCAGCACAGACAGCAATAGTTACAGTATCCCCTGTATGTTAAACACATTGTGTCTCCATACTGACAACCTATATACAGATATTCTGCAGAAACAGTTTGCTAGGTGTAGCTGTAGCACACAAAACCCTGAATTGGAATCCAACCCTCCCTGGAATGGATGAACACACTTAATATAGAAGGTCATACTGGGCATGCTCCTACACTTAGAAATGAAGCCCATGTCTCACAACACAGTGGACTACAGATATTGGTTATTCACAGCTGTCTGTGCACACACACCTAATTGTACACCATTGATACTTCACACACACAGACACACACACACACACACACACACACACACTAGATAGGAATACACACACATATCTAGGCCAACGTAATATAATATGTCAAACATACACACACAGAGACATGGGGAAGAGAAAGACAGCGACAGAAAGAATCCCATTATGAGGCCTGTCCCACCCACACTACACATCCCATTAGCCTATATCACATGATGTGCTGATGTCATTCACTGTAGAAATACCTTTGGTTAGCCCTCAGCCCTATAGTGTCAGTGGTGCTTGTGATAACTGTGCAACACTACACTACAAATAGGTATCCATATAGCAGTTATAATCTCAGTCCTGTCAAATGTAAAGTTGTGTTTGAGTGTGTGTGTGTGTGTGTGTGTGTGTGTGTGTGTGTGTGTGTGTGTGTGTGTGTGTGTGTGTGTGTGTATGTGTGTTTCTAGATGAATGCGACTGAGGCCATTCACACTCACTAAATCTCCTGTACCCCTCCTCAGCACTGCTGCTGATGTCACTCACCTTCAAAGATACCTTTGGACAGCTCTCCAGCATATAACCTCCATGGTGCTTGTGATAATTGCATAATACTAGAGCGTAGCAAGCTAGTTAGGTAGGAGTTCCAATCCTGATCCTGGCAACTGTATAAATGTGAGTGTTTGTGTAAGAGAGTGTGTGTATCTTTGTAGAGACCATTCACACTTACAACACTTCCCTTATCCCTCCTTTAGCACTGCTGCTGATGTCACTTACCTTCAACGATACCTTTGGACAGCTTTGCAGCATATAAGCTCTGTGGTGCTTGTGATAACTGTATAATACTGTAGTGTAGCAAACTAGTTAGTTAGGATTTCAAATCCTGATCCTGTCAACTGTGTAAACATGAATGCTTGTTGGGGAGAGTGTGCATATCCTTGTAGAGACCTGATTTTGTGGTCATTCACTCTTACAACACTTCTCTTACTCCTCCTTTAGCACTGCTGCTGATGTCACTCACCTTCAAAGATACCTTTGCACAGTTTTCCAACATGTAAGTTCCATGGTGCATGCGATAAATGCGGAACAATGTAATAGCAATAACTACATAAGTATGGGTTTGAATCTCATCACTGGCAAGTGTTTGTGTGTGTACATATGTATGTCCATAATCCAAGGATTTTGGCCCCATTTACACCCAGTATACATCTCAGTGCCTGACTTTAGCAGTCCTGTAGATATCATCCATCTTAGAAGTACCTGTAGGCAACCATAAACCATGTAAGGTCAGTAGTAAATGTGTAACATAATGGTCCAAAAAGACAGTTAGATGGAGGTTTAAACCTCACACCTGGCAAATGTAAATGTGTGTGTAGTGTAAAATATTTTTTGGAACCTTTCACCCACTGCATTACCCAATGCCAGTATTTACAAGGGCTGGTGATGTTCCTCACCTTAGAAGTACCTTGTAACAGCATCCATCCTATTAGCTCCCTGGTGCATGTGATAAACTTGGTACACTACAGTAGCAATACATAGCTAGGCAGAGGTTTGAAACTCAGTACTGACAAGTGTGTGTGTGTGCGTGTGTGTGCGTGTGCGTGTGCGTGTGCGTGTGTGTGTGTGTGTGTGTGTGTGTGTGTGTGTGTGTGTGTGTGTGTGTGTATGTGCCTGTCTGTCATCAGTATCCTGTGTGGGGAATGGTGTGAGTTAATAACAGGATCCATTGGGGAGGGTTTTGCTAAATTATTATGTTGAGGACATAGTATATGTCACAATGTTCACATTACAATGCCAACAGTTGTCAAACATCATAGAGGATGGTGTAGACAATCCACAGCCCTAAATGTCTAGTGTCATGTGCAATGACTACGTGACAGTATGGATTAGTGAACACTACAGGCAACCCTTCTTTTACTCAGAGACCACTCTCCACCCACGTATCATACACAAACACACTTGGCTAGACAACAACCACTATATTGGTAGTTCCCCTGCATATTGCCTCACAGATAAGTACCCACGGTGTGATTGCAGTGGACTACATGCCTGTTGACCACAACAGTGCCACTGACATCAGAAAGTAGTTTGAGTACTTTGATGTGTTACATCTCTTGACTGAGTGTGTGTTATCCAGCAAGCAAAAAGGATATGGCACCCTGTTCCATCCCCTCAGTAGGCCAATCAATGTGTACAGTGGCCCTTTTGCCATGTTCCCCACTGGATGCCTGCAACAACTGTAGAGTCTGAAAACGTACCCCACAAAGGGAATACCATGCCTCATACACATGCCCTGTATGGACAGACGCCACTAACTTCACTGAATACCCATATCATACTGTCAATGTAGGTGCAATCACTACCTCAGTTACATAGATAGGTCTCACCAAATGAGGTCAGGAATGCTACATCAGAAGATACCAATCTGTCCACATAACATACCCCAGATACCTCAAACACACTCCCACACATCGAAGAACATACATGTGGGACATGTGCAAAACCCAGACACTGTCCATGTTATGGAATACAGATCACATACATGGGAAGCTGTGCACATCACTGGCCACCCACAACAGAAACCTGGATGAGTGGCTGGGGAATACAATAGCCACCCCTGGGGACCACCATAGTGACTATACTCCTAAGCCACACTGGGAACTATTGCCATGTAGCCTGATGCCAGGGTATTTCCTTGAGCTAGCCTTGTAGAGCCTTCAGGCCCATTTACCTACTACACACCTATGAAGCAATGAACCTATGGATCTCAGTACTGGCAAGTGTGTGTGTGTGTGTGTGTGTGTGTGTGTGTGTGTGTGTGTGTGTGTGTGTGTGTGTGTGAATAGGAATTCCAGTGTGTTTGGTTGATGAATATCCCCTGTGGCTGTGGTTATTAGCAATCGGAGGTGTGTCCAAACCAGAACATGTAACATTCTCCATTCTACAATAGATGCTGTACATCAACATGTACCTATGTACAACCCTCAGCCCTATAATCTGTAAGGCATATGCAGTCATTGTGTTACAGACTGGGGATTACTGTGCACATACTGTACCCTACCTATGACATGGTGGATGTGTCATCACACTGCCATACCCTGTGGCCTTGCTGCAGATCCACATCCTGGTGACACACAAATGCCTAGAATGGAAATGGGATACAGCATGTGAGAACACATTCACTCAGCACTTCACTTGTGGGGAGGGAGATGGGTAAAGCTGGCACTGACTGTGTTGCCAAGACTGTGGCCGATATCTGTTGTCTCAGGATAAGTATTAGCTTTGTGCAGTAACTCGCAGCACTTGTGTTTAATGCTGTGGAGGTTGTTGATGTAACTATCAAGGCTGTTGTGATTGTCGTCAGTATCTGCTGCATCTCTGCTGCCACAAATGCCTGTCGGGGATTCCACGAGGGATCCAAAGTTGTGTTTGAGGCTAATAAGGGAGTTCAACAGTCATGGAACACCTCCTTTCCTGCAGCAGTGTCCTCCCTCTGATGTACACTTTAGTAATAGCAGGGGACCATCACATTGTCTCCCAGTGTTTGGAGGACAGTGTCTGGGTTCTGTTGGCTCTGGCTAGTACAATGCATTCATGTACCTGTTTGTACAGTGCCTATGTGTATGACTCCACAGTCATGCAGCTACATCTCATTGCCATGGGTGCAGTGAAGACATCTACCCCTATTTTCATGGCTGCAAAATCAGCTTTGGAGTGGTTGTGCCAGGTGGTGACTGCATCCTGACAGTTAGATATCCACTGTTGAGCAGCATGACCCTCAGATTGCATACATGTGTAGCTGTTATGGTGGTAATAACATTAGAAACACTGCCTAATAAGGCAACATAGGGGTGGCAAGACACTTAGCCAGTACCTGGCAATCCATCGGTTACAGATGTAGAACATCCATGGGAAGTCATTGGGTTCTGTCAATCATACCATCCCAAGCAGAGAGGTCCTGGATCCCCTGAGAATGCGCTTATCCTAGACTTCAATTTTCGGACACGAAGAAGCCGTCTCTTGGGGACGGAGTAGGCCAACTTGACAGCATTACCCAGTCATCAAAGGACAATACTGTCTCTTTAGAAGACGACACCCACTACGACGAAGGAATAGGCCCTAGACGTAGTAACAGAATAAAGGGACTTAATGCTAACAATAATTCTGGCTTTAAGAGTAACCCTAAGCAGAATGACTATGTTAACAACAATTTTTTAGACCAACGCAATCCCCGTCAACGAAACAACAGGAGACAGAACTGGAAATGACTAACTTAAGCCTTACTGATATGACCTTGGATGGAACTTCACAATTGATTACGAGTTCTCTTCTTCAAAATGGCCCAAAAGTTGTTTGTAATCAAAAAGGTGACTTTAAGATTTATAACTTTACAGATATCTCACTTTCTAATGAACTCGTTGAACTTTTGGCTCATGGGTACACTTTTGTCCCGAGTAAACTCGGGGACATTTCTAAAGAAATTATAAATTTGAAATGCTTTGTGAGAAAGCTTAACATGAAATTGTTTATTAACAATGAATGTACCCTACCCTCCAACCTTGAAATTACCTAGTGTTTTCAATCCACCTCTTCACCCTTCTTTATCTCTTTTTGAACAGGTGTGTGAAGTAGATTTTAGACACATGTTTAATAATAGATTTGGGAAGAGGTCCTCTTATGAGTTTAACACCTCTAAAGAACAGACTGAATTACTTGTTAATCTTTGCAAAGCTTCAGTAAGATTAATTAAACCTGACAAGGGGGGTGGGCTGGTTATATTTGACAATGAAGCTTATAAGGAGAAGATGTTTTCAGTTTTGGAGTCACCAGCTTATTCTGAAGCTTCTATTAATGAAATACATGGTGCACATAACAGGATGAGAGGTTATTTTCGTGATTTATTTCTCGAAAATAAGATTGACTTGGATACCTATAATTATATAGATATTACACTACCAAAGATCCCTGTTATGTTTGGCATCCCCAAGGTACATAAGGACTTGGTTAATCCACCCATGAGGGCTTTAATTGACGGAAGGTCTTCCATGACATACCCCAGTGCCAAACTTGTTGATAAGCTCTTGTCCAAATATGTGCAATCCCTCCCAGGAGTATGTAAGGACTCCTGGTCTTTTCTAGAATGAATCAACAGTCTACCCTTTAACAGTGATGATAATTTTCTCACTGTAGACGTTGTAGACTTGTATACATCAATTCCCCACCAGGAGGCATTAGAGTGGACTGCACTTTTACTTGCAGAACTGGGTGCTCCAAGGACAGAAATAGACCTTGTCACAGAAATTTTGGACATAGTGTTGTCATCAAACTATTTTATCTTTGACAAGAAGCACTTTCTTCAAAAACAAGGGGTTGCCATGGGATCCCCTTGTGGGGCTTCTGTGGCAAACTTCTTTATGGGGTATTGGGAGAAACATCTCCTTTTTGCATCACCTACCCTCATGGCACCAGTTCAATTCTACACGAGATATTTGGACGACATATTTCTGCTTTTTAGGGGTGACCATTCTGCGGCCGATGCTTTTGTTAATTCCATCAATAACACTACAGAATTTCTAAAATTTACCCATAAGTTTTCTACATTAGACATTGATTATTTGGATGTTAAACTGTCAAAGGATTACCAGGCTAACACTTATGTTTCAAACATCTACAGAAAACCAACGTACTGCAATTCATTTTTGCATTTCTCCAGCCACCATCCCTTTAAACAAAAAAGAGCTATAGTTAAGGGACAGTTGGTGAGAGCGGCAAAAATGTGCAGTACTTTGGAAGATTTTCACAAAGAATGTGATCTTTTATTTGAAATGTTCTCAAATAGAGGTTATCCAACCCAACTTATTAATGAACTCATTATAGAAGTAAATACAAAGAGAAATAATGTTTTTTTTAAGGCCATCTTATGTAGGAGTAACCCTGTTACCACATTACCACTTGATTTTGATACTTCTAATGATTTCACTAATACGAATATTGTAATGGATGAAAATTCTGTCACAACAATTTCTCTTGATCCATCCTTTAGTTATATTACCACATTCAGTCTTGATTCGAAAGCCATTATGACTATTATACGTAAGAATTGGGATTTTATTTTAAGTAATCCCACACTTACTGATAAATTTGGTCTATTTCCAAGATTTGTGTTCAAAAGAAATAACAATTTAAAGGAACTCTTACAAAGGGATTCTTCTAACAAACCTTTTAATAGGAAGGTGGGCATGTACCCTTGTGGCCTTTGTAATAGATGTCATAAAGTTAGATCGGGACAGACGTTTAATATACGTGATAAAAAATACACAATTAGAGCTCCATTAAATTGTGAAAGCAAATCTATTGTTTATGCTGCTTTGTGCGATTGCTGTTCGTCTTTCTACATCGGTAAGACCGATCGTAGATTACGCGATCGCATGTATGAACATTTATATGCGATCAAAAATAAAAACGACAGCAACGCACTTGCTAAGCATATTATTAATCAACCTGGCCATAGTTTTTCATTTATGGCCATAGACCAAATACAAGGTAACCTTAGGGGTGGCCCTATTTCCATTGCTTCTCGAAATATGTGAGCTTGAATGGCAACTTAGAACAGATGCATTCAATTACCCAGGACTAAATGAGAACTGCAATATTATTTCAGTCCTGAAAATGAGGAGTTACTTAAGATAATTGCTTAACATGTTTACAACCATATTTATTGTCTTTGTATGTTCATAAAGAATACGTGTAGTAGCATTTTTGCTAGTGAAGTAGTTTTTAATTTTCTGTCAACTGAGTATAAAGTTGATTTTTCTAGTCAATAAGTCTCCATTTGTATTGTAGGATTTTCCTAGTTTTTTTAATCATTTTTTAATTTCTTATTAGAATGCTTGCTTCTTAAAAATGTTCTCCAGATTGTTTAGTAAGGTTATGACAATTCTCAGAGATTAAGGATGTCTCTAGTATTTGTTTTCTTAACCATTGAGTAACACTTTGGTATTCATGTGTTTTTAATATTATTAACAGTATATATGCATGAATTTTAGACTGAATATGATTCTTGACTTGTTAGCAAAATTTGAAATTGTTATGACATCATTTCCTTCTTTAAGGTTTAAAAGCTTGACTTAGTTCAAACTTGTTGTTTGTTCTCTGAAGAAGCTGTGTTAGTGTGCATGGCGAAAACGCTTTAATAATAAAATTGCGTTCAGACATTTAAGCTTTATGCTACTTTCTTTCGAATTTCAACTGCAGCAATTCCTTATTTGCTAGTGCTGGAGCAAGGAGTCTGTGCCTTACTCTTGTTTTTCCCCTGAGAATGACACATAACACATAAGCCAATGTTGCAGTCAACCATCTGTTGATAGTACCACAGCATCACTCTGGGTGACAGCGGTACACTGCCCAGGGCTACTGTCACACCTGCCTGGACCACATAATCAGAGACTTCAACCATGTATCCTGTCATGTAGTCCAGGGTGGTGTGTCCCAAGTTATTCACACCCACATGGATAAGGAGTGATACTTGTAGTTGTTGTGGAGTGATTGATATTTGGCCGTTACCTGTCCCATATTCAACTTAGTGAGTGGGATGTGTGTGCCTCAGTATTGAGTTACCCATGATCACTGTATTGTGCAAGGTGGTTAGCCTTAGGGGCTTAGGTTGGGGGCACACTGTGTAGGTTAAATATGTTTCCCATGGCATATGCCACATGGTGGTGTCTGAGTGGGTGCCTGCCTTGCTGGTCTGTGGTGTTTGGGTAGATGTCCATTGACTGCCTCTGGGAAGGTGAGTGTGTGGCTTTTCACTGTATGTCATGGCTGTCAAAGTGGGTGTCATGGTGAGCTACGTGTTCCACATGGTGTGGTGCAGGTGTTGATCTTATCCTCTTGACCTGCTAGTCCAGTCTTTGCTGGAGAGTGCATATGTCCAAATTGGGTGATATATGGGTAACCCTCACAGGTCTGAGTGTTTGGAGTTTAGAGGGGAGGGTTGTCTGTGTACATGCGGCAGTTGCAATAGTCCCCCAGATTGGACAAGTGCACCAGGTTAATGGGTGAAAACACAGATAACTGCCCTTCAAACATGCCAGGAGGGGTGGACATAACTTGTAAGTACTGGGGTGATATCTGTGATGAACGAGTACTGCTGATGGCTCACAGGTGTGCCACACTTCTTGATACAATAACCTGGTGAAGTGCCAAGCCATAATGCTAGTTGAAGTGCAAGACAGAACTAGCATGATGTATGGGTGGAACAGAAGGCAGACTGTCTGCCACCTGTAATACTTTACCACAGCTGTGCAGTTATCAGCAGCTTTGGCCATGTGAAAGCTCAGTAAGCTTTGTAGCACGTGCGGTAACTGTGTAACACTATAATAGACATACTTAGATAGGCAGGAGGTCTAACCCCAATACTGGCAAGTGTGTATGTGTGTGAATCATGTACTGTCTGGTTCATACGATTTTTGACTGGTGTACCACCCTTTACACTTCCCTTCACTCCAATTTAGTAGACCTGTTGATGTCATCCACCTCAGAAATACCTTTGGTAAAGGTGGAACTGTGTAAGCTCTGTGGCATGCCTCATAACTGCGTAGAACTCTAGTAGGAATACCTAGATAGGCATGAGTTCTAACCCCAATACTGGCAAGTGTGTGTGTGTGTGTGTGTGTGTGTGTGTGTGTGTGTGTGTGTGTGTGTGTGTGTGTGTGTGTGTGTGTGAATCATGTACTGTCTGGCTCATACCATTTTTGACCTGTGTACTACCCTTTACACTTCCCTTCACTCCAATTTAGTAGACCTGTTGATGACATCCATCTTAGAAGTACCTTTGGAAGAGATGGAACTGTATAAGCTCTGTGGCGTGTCTGATAACTGTGTAGCATTATAGTAGGAATACCTAAATGCACAGGAGTTCTAATCCTAATGTTGGCAACTGTTTGTGTGTGTGAGGATCATATCATGTGTGGCTTATACCATTTTGATGTGTATACCATACATGGCTGGTGGCCACCTCCTGCTGCCATTACTTTATATAGTGTGGTAACAGCATCTGCCTCACATGCAGCAGGTTAAACAATTGTATAGTCCTCTGTACAGATGTGTCTGGAATATCCATATGTTTGAAACCTATAAGTGGTCAGAAGTGGTCTGTGTGCCTTAACAATGCCTATGTATGTGATATTATAGCCAAATAGGCCACAGCGTGTGTACTGACACATATGGCAGCATGAGGTATCATACCTGACTGAAACATCATTCTGATAGGATGTCTGCCGCCCTCACAGGTGGCCTGCCTTGTAGGTACAATACATGAGTACAGATGCTTAGTTTTACAAGTGAACTGTACCTGTTATGGGTCACATTAAAGGCTGAAAGAGGTGTGGACTGTCATATTGTGGTACTAATTAGTATGTAACAGGAACACCTTGCATCTTAAGATGGTTGTATATACAATTTATATCCACTATATACCAGTAATGTGTCATACATGACCTTACCTTAGGCTGTTTGTCCAGCACAATTTGCTGGCCTCTGTCCAGACGTCTTTGCACTGACAAGTTGTGAGGTATGTTACAGGAATGTTGAATTCACATCAGATAGGCCCCAGTGGTGACCACTGTGATGCAATACAGTTAACCCCAGCACAAGTGAGCATGCCCAACAAGCAATATAACTATTACATAAAGCAATATAGCTATTACTGATGGTTGTGTGCATGGTAAATTGCATGCATTTCACATGCCTGGGGTATTGCTAGGCAACAACAGAACAATGTAATACTCACCAGCTTCAGACTGCTGTCCCATATGCAGATCAGAGGGTCCTAGGTAGTTGTGAGTAGGAGTTATTGCTGGCAGTCACACATGTGGCCTTGGTAGAGGATGGATGCAGCATGTCTGCATATCTACAGTACTAACCACAATAATACACAATATCCTGTCCTCACCATAGATGTGCACCTCTGTGCATTAGAAAACCCCATCCACAACTGCAATTGGACCTGATGCATGCATTTAGATACAATACAGATATATGTATGTACCTGCATGCTCCTTATTTAGTGTGTGTGTGTGTGTGTGTGTGTGTGTGTGTGTGTGTGTGTGTGTGTGTGTGTGTGTGTGTGTGTGTGTGTGTGTGTGTGTATGTGTGTGTGTGCAACCACCTCCACAATGCTTCCCTCAGCATCATGGCTTGTGCATTCGACGTGTGGCCCAAGTGTGGTGAGGAGCTACTTGGTTGATGTCAGTGGGGGCTGGATGGCCATGCTCCCACCTGTGGCTAGCCAGTCCCTCGCTACAGCAGCAGCCCATTGATGGACATGGCATTTGAGGTTGGTGGTCTGATGCTGCACATGCTCATACATTCTGCTGTGCAGGCCGGCATCATTTACCCAGTGGACCACATTGTTCCACAGGGCAGTCCTCTCCCGCACATCTTCTGCTCTCCATCCACATGACAGGGCATAATGTCCAATCACATATTGGGTAATGATGTCTGTTTCCCCAACAGAGAATGCTGGTAGGGGAGCACTCTGCATGTTACCTGGAAGACATAAACAGGAAAAGGTCACAGGACCTCATACGGTTGTCAAAATGCACATCAACAGTGGATGTTACTTGCAAAAATTCTAGGCTACACAGGAACCCTCCAAGCTATCATGGCTATAGCAGCTTGCATTACACACCTGTCCCTGAGCTACCTTATTCCCTAATGTTGGACACTTGATTACATAATCCTCTATCTTCCATTCATTTCTGTGTAGAGGGTTGACAGTGGTCATCTTCCATGTGGATGGTGTGTGTATGGTGGTAGGTCTGTGTCTGACTGTGGTGTGTGATTGAGCTCTGAGCACATGCTTACCATTGCTGAGGGGAAGAATGTGGTTGATGTACATATCTCCATGTAAAACTGGGGTGGACAGGGTGGCAATGTTCCCACCTAACCTGTGTGATGCAGGTTGCCTATATCCACGACATGTGTGTATGAGGTGCTGTTTACCCCAATTACAGGGTGAATTGTGTTGTTTCATCTGAAAATTACAACATATGTGGAGACATGGTTGCAATTGTCCTTGGTGGTGTGAATATGTCCGATCCATAGTCATAGTCAGCCTTACAGAACGTCACCTGTGAACATACCTGCTTGCTCAGATAGGTGGACTTGCTTTAAAGTTGTTACCTGCACCTATGTGTCCCTGTACAGTCAATGTAGCAACCTATTATGTGGTTTGTGTATTGCTGCTGTCCACCAAAGGTGATTACTCTACCTTGGTGGAGGCTGGATATACAGGTCAGGTACTGCTGTGTCCATATGGCTACCGTGGATATAAAGGGTACATACCCCTGATACATTGCCTGTTTTTTGTGCAATTGGAACATGACACCATAATAACTCATTTCATACCAATTTCCACTTGTAGTGTGACCTATGGCCTGTACAATACAATTGAAAACATAACAAGGGTGTATATTACATATTCAAACGCTTAAATGTTCGTATCTCTAAAGGTCGACCTTTAGAGATCGAACATTTAAATGTTCAAATAGTAATAAAAATAATATTTAAAAAAAAGAAAAAGAAAAGGGTTTAGGGCTGTGCCCCCCACACACCCCCGTTACTTAAATATACCAACTCCAAGATCGCACTTCGTGCACTACAGTGCGGGAACGGAAAATTACCCATTCCCTACACTGTAGTGTAACCTCAAAATTGGTATATTTAAGTAGCAGGAGGTGTGAGGTGCAGGGGGGCTTGCCCCCTGTTACATCCTTTAGTTTTTTTTTTTTTAATTTTTATTAATATTCGAACATTTAAATGTTCGATCTCTAAAGGTCGACCTTTAGAAATTTGAACATTTAAGCATTCGAATATCTAATATAGACCCCTTAACAATCGGGTCTGTAAAAACATATGGAAATAATACTCAGTGCAATAAGCCAGTTGAATGAGTGTGCACACCCTTAAACTGACATGTTGTGTATGCACCTCTTGAGATGGTTACAGCATTCATCCATCTTGGTCTGGACTCTAACATCATGGCACATCTTCACTTGGCAATAGTTGGTCACTTTCATAGAAACACCTTTGATTGTATTTCAATGGAATTGTACAGGTTAGGGGTCACATAAAGATGAGAAACATTATGAAATGATCTTCTGTGGTCTGATTGTCATACAGCACACATACCTGGCAGTCTAACAGGGGTGTGTACACTTGCGATATCCACTGTATATAAGTGTGGATATAGCTGGTAGTGGTAGGCATGCTCAGAGGGTCATAACACAGGTGGACACTTCCCTGATTAAAAGCTGAATAGCATGCCTACTCTAGTACCCATATCAGTGTCAGGGCACTGCAACAACCAGTAACTGTACACATTTCCATCTGTTGTATGCACTGACACTGATATTACACACATGTGCAACATGCACAACCTATGTACTTGAATGCTAGAAACCCATGTGATTTAGTTTTGTGCCTTCCAGTTGAACATAAGCATACATACATGTGCTCAGGGCATACCTTGTATACATTTCTGTTGTATGTTAGTATGGCACACTGTAGTTACAGTCTTGCCACTCAATCATACTTCTCAACCTGTTACAACAGTACGTCTGGACAACAGCACATATAAATGGGTGCCAAAGGGCACATCAGTACTGATACTGTATTAATATAGCTGCACCATACATTAATATGTTGATTGCACAGTACAGTTTGACATCACTGTGATAACCTGGAAGATGTCCAATAGTCATAAGTAGGCTGTTATGTTACAATGTCATTGCTCACAGACCTGCCAGTGGTTTGGCTGACATAACACAGATGTATGTGTATGTGACTACAGATATCAGTCACAAATGTGCTTATTGTCCAGCAGAACCCTGTACAGTTAAATGTTATTAATTCAATATATCATACGCAGTTTAACACACATGCCTGCAACAGTACTGTACTATACACATGCCTTGTATAGGTGTCTTAGCTTTACAAGCTAAGCTTGGGGATTGGGCAGGTAGCCTAATGGTTAAGGTGTTTGTCTTACAAACACAAGGTGCAGGGTTTGAGTCTCACAAGGGATAATTGGCTAGGCTTAAAGTGGCTTGCAAGGGCAGTTAGCTTAGTACTAATATATGAACCTATGAACAAGGCAAACATTTGTCATACTCATAATCACAGTTAACATGGATATGGAAAACTTCCCATTAACTGGCCTAGCAGTGGCACAGTCACAACTCCTTGACAGACACCCCTGCAGTTGTCATATATGAGCTCTCCTTTCCCAGGTAAGTCAGGATCCTGAGCTGTGACCCTACCTCACAACCTCTCAGTGCATCACATCTGGACAATGCCTAAAATGATGGGGGATAAATAGGGACATACTTTAAATATACTTGTTACAAACATAGGAAGTTTGTAGAATGATACATTTAGCATTACAGCGAATAGTCTTAAGGATGTAGAGTCTCAAACTCAAGTGTTTGTCATTACCTGATGACTTCAATCCTCAGCTATTTGCCAGAAAAGGACAGATCTCAGGAGGAATAGACAAAAATACATGATGGTAAAATATGGACATTCTGTAAAGATCTGTACAGTTGAGAGGTATGTCTGTGATATCTCCCACTGCAGAGAGGGCCAGATGCTATGGCCATAGCAACTGTTTAGCAGGACATTAGTGCAGCATATCTTGTTGGGACATATTCCTCCAAATCATATTTCCCATTATTACAGACCAAGTACTACATTCATTACTTGCTTACATGTTCCACTTAACTTTTTTCTTTCTTTTCTTTTCCACTTTATGTTTGATTTATTTCTCTCTGTCTGTCTGTCTCTCTCTCTATCTCTGTGCACTACAGGGATAGTGCTGGTTTGAACAGGTGGCAGCATGGCTTTTGTAGGTGATGTTCATGACCAGGTGATGGCCTGTGCACCTATTGGGGTTCCTCACTTGCTAATTGCATGCAGAGCAGCTGTGTAGTTCTTCCAATAGCCAATGTCATGGCAACACTCTTCTATAAATGAGTACTCCATGTGGGCATTGGCCCTTTCTCTTACTTGTGAGGAAGACATCCTGGAGTTATGTGAGCTACTACCTCTTACAACAAGACTTGTGGAGACAAGCCAACTAAATGGTGGGGAAGGTTCAAGACTTAGAAACAGAATTGTGAGTATTGCTGTTGTATGTTTGGAATACTGCTAGTTTAACACGGTTTGTCTGCACATGCTACTTCTGCATGGGTTTCAGTCTGACAGAGTTCTGTCTCTGCATAGCTCTCAACTGTAGGGCCATCCACATAATGGCCACAGGTTAGCCTGTTATGTATGGGCTGTTCCCCAGACAGGTGTTGTCCTTGGCAAATCAGTAGCATACTCTGGTAATTGCATTATGTAGATGGTAACATCCATTTGTTTTTCTGACTTTATATCCCTCAGAAAAGATTTGTTACAACACACCTTGTAACACCAGCAACTTTCTCAGTGTATAACAGCAATATTTCATGTATGGCCATGTATTTGGACTTCTGTCCACCAATTATGTCAGGCTTTGTCCAGATGTCATACAGTAGTAGGTGGATAGATACACTGGTCTATCATTATTTAGTGCTGCAATTCCTGCTGAGGGGAATGGCTGGGAAACATGTTGAAGTCTGTACATTCAAGAAGTAGGTGTACAGAGAATGCTCTTAGATGGCCTTGTAACATATTTTATGTGGGGGACAGTAACACATTTTAAAACTAGGCTGTTAGAACATGTTAGACGTATTATTTATTTCTTAAAATAAGTATTTATTTCTTAAAATACATCAGTTCTATAGCTGTACATTTGAATAAATCACACCATGGGGACAGTAGTGGGTCTCAAGGTACTGTTTCTGAAAATGTGTGTTCCTCAGTGTGATGAAACATTCATAAAAGGACAACTGTTATGTACAGACTCAATGTATTAATATTAACTGTAATACTTTATCCCATAGGGGGTTTGGGGGCTTAAATGATGAGTGTAATTGGAGGCTGTGTATTCAATTATGTAAATAGGTGTTAATTGCTTCTTGTGATTAAGGCATGTATTTCTGGTAATGTTTACTCCTTGAAGGCTTTGGCCAAGACATCAGAGTATAATAAACGTGTGAATTTCTGTCTGGTTGTATTTTTCTTTGCTATGTTCAGACATTTTATTTGTTTTGCTAAGAGATTGTTGTATGTCTGGCCATTGTGTATGGCCTATCATGATTTTGTAGCAGTGTGGACTGTGTGTGTGGGGGGGGGGGTGGCAGATGTGAGTGTCATGGCTGCTTTTGTATCCAACTGTGCATGCTGCCCCAGTTGTGGGTGGTCTATCAGCAGCATATATTTATATTTGGGTCCACTTTATAAATTTGAAATACTGAAATCTCGAATTGCAGTATTTTGAACTTACAAAGCCACAGATTCACATTTTCGAGGCTGGCAGAAGCACAAAATTCAACATACCAAAGCACAGATATTTTGAATTTCTACTTCCGTTGGTATGGTTTGTGGATATTTAAGTTTAATTTTTGTAAGTTTGTGTGTGTAAGTGTGTTGGTTAGGGGTTTGGTGTGTGTAAGTGTGTTGTGACTGTTATTTGTGTGTTTGAGGGACTGTAAGATGTGCGTGAGTGAGTTTTGTTTGTGTTTCTGTTTGTGCGATCTCTGAGTTAGAATATATAAGTAGGGGGCTGTGGAGGGCGCAGCCCCCCATGTGGGGGTACAGGGGGGCTTGCCCCCTGGTTATATGTAGGTTAGATGAGTTTGTTTGATTGTGGGAGGGAGTTGTGTGTGTGTTTATGTGTCTACTGTATGTGTAGCGTAATTACGGGATTTTGAATTTCACGATTGTGTGATTTTGAGTTTGTGAGTTGTATTTGGGTTTTCGGTTTTGTGGTTCCGAAATACTGAAGTTTGAGATTTCAGTATTTCAGAATTAGAAAGTGGACCCATTTATATTTATATATATATATATATATATATATATATATATATATATATATATATGTATTAACATCTGTGTATATATATATATATATATATATATATATATATATATATATATACACACACACACACACACACACACACACACACACACACACACACACACACACACACACACACACACACACACACACACACATACACACACACACACACACACACACACTTCAGTTTTTATTGTTAATATACCTATATATTGTTGTACACATTTATGGGTCCCTCTACATATCTCACTCTCTCTCTATGTATGCTGCTATTCATAGATATATATATATTTATATATGCCAATCCTTCCTAATTGCACACTTGTCTCTTCCCTATTGTAAACTAGCTGTAAAGAAGGGTATGTTTGGGAAAACATCCTCAAACAATATAGCTGAGGTGGCTTACTGGTAAATTGCATAGGCTATGGTTTATAGGGTCCTGGCTTCATGGGGTGTTTATTTTGTTGCTAGGCAGAAAAAGGACTGTTAGATACAGAGTTATTAAGGCAGTTTTGAGCAGCTTTGAGCGTGTTTGCATGGGTTTGCCCGATGGTAAATGGTGCTAAAGTACAGTTAGACGAACAGGCACTTACACCATGTATGCTTCACTTACCAGTGAGTTAATTTGCTTAGCATTTACATTTAAGCAATGCTTACACCTGCTAAGCATGGTTTAATCCTAGTAACCAGTGATCACATTCCAATCTGATAAAATAGCAGGGTAATGACATCTTTAATAAGTGTGTTTAATGTCCTGTACATAACATGCTTCTATGTGCTGTTATTACAGCAGCAAGGGGTGTGAGTATACTGTATGGGGATCCTGGGTATACATGGGTAGTACCACAATATTTTCTCTTTCAATTTCTTTCATACATGGGTAGTATCCCAGGTTATATGCAGTCACACTTGCATGTTTCACCAGGTACAGAACACTGGTTGACAGAAATAGTTTAACACATATGGTATCATTACATTAGTACTTTTAACAGTGCTTTTTCAAGTAACAGTAGATTGCAGATTGTAGTACTGGAACCATACGCCCCTGCATGCAAAGCTGGACTATGGGTACTGAGTATCTTGTTCTTGGTGTTTGAGCTGTATGCTTATATGTATCTCCCATTGGATATTGATCTTATATGTTGATATTAACTGTAGACTATGTTTTTTGGACATGTCATTGAGTACTGCTGTCATGTAGTAATGACATACCTTTCAGTTTCAGATGTGTATCTTTCAAAACATTCATCCTACTACATAACCTGTTGGCTGTCTACTTTCTGTCTGTCCTCTGTACAGATGTGCAGATGTCAGGTATTGATATGGCCATACCACTATGTCGGTGCCCACATTGTATTGTGCTGTGGGCCTGGACACTGCTGCTAGTTCCAACATATGGGACATTCCCTAATGTGGACCTTTTCACATTTCCTTGCTTGTGTGAGGGACATTACAGATGTGGTGATTCACATACAGTGGGTGGCAATACATCACAGGACAGGACATGTGGAGATAGCCAACCAACATGGGGGACATATCCTCAGATTTGTGAACAGATTCTATGTCATCAGTGCTCTTATACACATGGTGGATTGATAAACTGACAGGGTTTGACAGTTAGCCATAAAAGTGCTTAATCTGTGTAGGCTTTGCATAGTGCCACTCAAACAGGCTTAATCCTGCTTACTACTGCTTAAAACAGCTTACTCCCACTTACCCTGCACTAATTTCTTTAAAAAAAAAAGAAAAAGGGTGTGATAGGAAAGTGATAAAAAGGGGGCATGCAGAGGGAAAGACAATAGGGAAAGTAGCTAGGGATGTGCAGGATGGGTGTAGGGAAGGTTCATAGCTGTCCATTTCTTCTACAGCAAAAGCTGTGCATATATACTGAATTTGGAGGTATATTTGGACACTCAAACCCCTGAGAGAGGGGTGAGGACAACAATAATGTGTTGTGAAGCCAATTAGACCAGATTACATGTGTCCAGTGGACACGTGTATAAAATGGACAGCTATGTATGGGGTGAATTTTTTTTGGGGAACAGATTGCCCTTTTTTTTAAGGTGAGAGTGGGATGTTGGGGAAGAATAGTAGTTATATTTTGGGAGGTAAGTTGGGTAGGAAGACAGACAAAACAAGCAAGACAGCATACAGGGAGAGTATATGACACATGTGTGGGTAAACACATTGGACAGGGAGGGATGTTTGGAAATCAGAAGACCATGAGCCCACAAATAGAAACAGTGGGACTGAGGTCCCCACCTATGGGCAGTCACCACTGCACCTTCATGGCTTCGAAGGTGGCTGTGCTGGGGGCTGACCACGAGGGGCAGGCTGACCCTCTAATTGCACCATGTGGCCCTCAAGCTGGTGTAGCAGATTTCCAAACTCCTTTCGGAGCTCGCTATGCAAAAATCCCCGGACCTGGCTTCGGGTGATGGTATCCTTCTGCGCCCACTCCTGAGGGGACAAGCCCATCCCTTGAGGTGGTTCCACCCAAAGGTGGTGCAGGACCAGCAGATGAGGAGGTCCCAGGTTGGGTCCCAGATGTGCTAGGGCCAGGTGCCATGGCTAGATGAGGTGGGAGAGGTGGGTCCACTGGGACCGGCCTTCCCAAATGTGCTACGGTGTTGCAGTTTTAGAACATATGTAGGTTAGTAATAGTCAACACAATCCAGGATTAGTTACAACAGCATGCATAGATATTCCTATAACCCAAAACAACAGATTTGGAACAGTTGCATAGCAAACAGAACACATGCATATATGGAACTACAGTGGCCATTACAACGGCATGCAGGTTACATTGATAGCAACAGGCCACGAATTATAGTATTTCAACATAGAACATTAATAGAAACACATTTCAATATTTGTTGAACAATAGGACATATATCCTAACAGTAGGCTTGGTGTAAAACATACCCATTGATTTGTGTGTTTAGATTATTGTTAATATGGTGGGGGGGAGAGAGATGTCAATTAACAACTTGTATATCCTTGTAGTACTCACAACTTTAATGATCATTGCTCTAATCATTACTCTACAGATATTATTACAATACTCTATGGCCTTGGTTTGGGCAGTGGTATGTTTGTATGCAGTGTATAATTCAACCGTCTTATAGTTACTTTCTACTTCTCTTACCTGGAAGACCTGTGGGGGGGGATGGTTGTCAACACTACATGACTGTTTCTACACATATTCACAAAAGTCTAGTTAAAATTATGCATACAGCTTACTACCACTCCCGGGATTCAAACCATGGCTGTGTCTTCTAAAAACACAACCATTTGTGTTTCATCAGCATGAGCTATTGAGAAATTGCTGTAATTTTCTTCAATGTTTTCCATCTAAGTCTCTCTTGGTTGTACAATCTGACCTTGTAATTACAACATTCTTATACAGACATTCTTAGACATTATTTTATGTAGCACGGTGTGGGAAACAGTGGTTGACACAACACTACTAATCAGATATCAGATCTTGGTGAATGCAACATGTCAAGCCATACAATACCAGAGTAAACACAACCAGTCCAGGATTTAGAACTTTATTGTCAGGCAGTCACAGTTCTCTTACCTGGAAGACCTGTGAGGGGAATGTTTGTTAACACTACCTGACTGTTTCTACACATATTCACAAAATCCTAGCTAAAATTATGCATACAGCGTACTACCACTTCCGGGATTTGAACCATGGCTATGTCTGCTAAAAATACAACCATTTGTGTTTCATCAGAGTGAGCTACTGAGAAACTACAGTATCTTCCTGCAATGTTTTCTATTCAAGTCTCTCCTGGTTGTAGAATCTGACCTTGTAATTCCAACATTCTTATACAGAAATTCCTAGACATGTTTTTTATTTAGCACAGTGTGGGAAACAGTGGTTAACACAATATTCCTATTCAGATATCAGATCTTGTTGAATGCAACACGTCAAGCCATACAATACCAGAGTAAACACAACCAGTCCAGGATTTAGAACTTTATTGCCAGGCAGTTACAATTTTATTTAAATATGACCTATATGAGACTACTACTGTCATATTGTCTGGATTATTCAGTACAAACCATACACATTTTCTATACTGCCAGGTGACATTCTACTCCTTTATATTTATTTGGCATGACTTCTACAAGCAGGATTAATACTCACCAGCCTCTCGACACAGCCTTTGCAACCTACTGGCATGGGCTTCCTGATTCTCAGCCCGGTCAGCTGTAGTTGTAATAAAAATAGAGAAACATTAGGCATACCTGTCCATCACATACACAGGATGGACTTTGGTAAACAGTTATTGCTATGAATACTTGCACACTGCTGGGACATCGCCCCTCTGTCTTGCTTCTTGGACCCACTGGTCCAAGAGCTCCCTCTTCCTCCGTTTCAGGTTGGCATAGTGGTGCTGGACCTGCTCACCATTCTGAGAGATACCAGTGGCACTGGTGAGATCACAGGCGAGCCTTTCCCAGGCTTCCGCTTTATATTGGGAGCCCTGGTACTGGTCCTGCAGCAGTCACACATCATATTTTTTATGAGGAGTCCTTCCATGACCTTGGACTCCTGTATGCCCCAGTGCTGCACCCAAAAGCACATGCCCTCTCCAACATCTGCCATACTGCTTACAGTGGAGAGCTACAACCAGTTGTTAGCTGTATTTCCACCTGCAGGGTTTAAATACATCTGATTTCCCACCCCTTGCCATGATTGGACAGTTTTGAATATGCTGAGCTAAGCTAAGTTACGGGCAAACTTACTTAGCTAAGGTTGGCAGTGCTTAAAGGGGCAGGTTAAGCACTGCTTACCAATGGGCAAATCCACTTAGCTGGGCTACTCATTGCTTAGTATTCATTTGTACACAATGCTTACACTCAGTCAGCATAGCTGTGCAATGCTTAGCATTGCTTATGTTTTATTTTATTGGACTACCACCTGTATGGGGTTGATTCATCATTCATTATATAATACAAATTTGTTTACCTTCTCTGACATCCCCCAGTGTGTTGTAATTACATTTATTCTTGTGTTACATTTATTCTTGTGTGACTATACTGTATAGGGCACTTGCGTATATATGGGGGTTTCACTACTTTATTACACTGACACCTCACATCTGGGCCTACTACACTACTCTGGTTGAAAAATATAAGTTACTTCCTACATACATATACAAATAAATTAAAACTGTAATGTTTACATATACAAAATGGAAATGGCTTCGGTGAGACTTGCACCCTAAATGACTACATGCAAGGTGTATGCTCTAACCACTAAACTATTGCACTTATTTGTATGTTGGATGTCTATTTCTATTTAACTGATTGTGCTGTTTCAGCTGGTCTAAGAATAGCTAAGCAACGGGCACACCCGTGCAGCTATGCTTAAGCTTTATTGCATATGTGAAAAAAATATTTGTTGTGTTTTTTACTTTGTACTCTTCAGAATATCCATGCTAATGCTAAACCTGTTATTCTGTCAACTTTCTGGGTTTGTAGGGACAATTTTCCCTTATGGCTTTGTCCAGATTTCTTACTCTGATGGGTTGGGAGGTGTACGTTATGTACTTCATACCCTGCTGAAAAGTCATGCTTATGCTAAACCTGTTATTCTATCAACTTTCTGGTTTTGTAGGGACAATTGTCCCTTATGGCTTTGTCCAGATTTCTTACTCTGATGGGTTGGGAGGTATGCGATGCTTACTTCTTACCCTGCTGAAAATTCATGCTAGTGCTAAACCTGTTATTCTATCAACTTTCTGGCTTTGTAGGGACGATTGTCCCTTATGGCTTTGAACAGATTTCTTACTCTGACGGGTTGGGAGCTGTGCATTACTTACTTCGTACCCTGCCAAAAATTCATGCTAATGCTAAACCTGTTATTCTATCAAATTTCTGGCTTTGTAGGAATGAGTGCCCCTTATGGCTTTGTCCAGATTTCTTACCCTGATGGGTTGGGGGTGTTATGAGCATTCATGCTCTATTTAAATTGCCATACGGCAATTCTGTTGTGCAGGGGATGTGTGTATTGTGAGAACACTGCTCTCAGTCACCCCCTGTACTTTTACACAGAACTGTTTCCATATTACAGCATGGTAGCAATCCTTCATGAATAAGCTATTCCTGCACGGACGTTTACTGACTCCAGGGGTATGTGTCTGAATTAGAAATGCTGCAAGACTATGTGTCTGAATTAGAAATGCATCAAGAATATATGTCTGAATTGGAAATGCTGCAAGACTACCCCTGGGATTCAGCAAACTTCCGTGCAGGAATAGCTTATTCCTGCATGGAAGGAACCATTCCCATGCAGCACGGCAGTGCGCCATGCATATGCATGAAGGTGTGCTCCCATGCTCTAAAACAGACACGGTTCTGTGTGCGAGTGCAGGGGGCATGTCTGAGAGCAGTGCTCTCACAATACACATGCCCCCTGCACTCCAGAATTGCCGTTCAGCAATTCAAAATTAGAGAGGATACCTCTCAACCCCATAGACAAAAATTGAAACTGTTAGGGGGACAAATAGGGACACATTTTAAATATAGCTCTTACAAACAGAAAGTTGATAGAATAACAGGTTTCGCATTAGCATGAATTTTCAAAGGATGTGCAGACTTAAACTCAACTGTTCATCATATACACATACAAAAATTCATGCTAATGCCATACCTGTTATACCATTAAAATAAAATAAAATTAAACCACATATATTTTAATTTTTTTTTTTGGCCACAATAAAGTTTAAGCCTAGCTGAGCAAGTGTGCTCTTCACATAGCTTAAATATCTGAAGGAGTTAAATAGGAAAAAATATCAGTTAAGCAAATAATCTGAAGTAGTGTAGTGGTTAGAGCTACAGATTTGCATTCATGGTTTGAGTCCCAATAATGTCTCTTCACTTTTATATGTGAAAGCATTTGTAAAAGTCATATGTTGTAATAAATGAGGTAGTAAATACAATGTATTACCCAGGGTAGTGTAGCAGATCCAAAAATGAGATATCAGTACAGAAAAGATGTGAAACCCCCATATAAACACAAGTGCCTCATACA
Source organism: Protopterus annectens (assembly GCF_019279795.1). Classification (NCBI taxonomy): domain Eukaryota; kingdom Metazoa; phylum Chordata; order Ceratodontiformes; family Protopteridae; genus Protopterus; species Protopterus annectens. The sequence goes on along the minus strand of NC_056745.1, from coordinate 472,294,350 downwards.
GTATAGTAACACAAAAATACATGTAATGAAAGCTCCTAGGGGGATGTCAGGGAAGGTAAACAAAATTATAATATGTCAGGAATGATGAATAAATCCCATACAGCTGATAGTCTATAAAATAAAATATAAGCAATGCTAAGCATTGCATAGCTATGCTGACCGTATGTAAGCATTGCTTAAATATGAATGCTAAGCAATGAGTAGCCCAGCTAAGTGGATTTTCTCATTGGTAAGCAGTGTTGAATCTGCCCCTTTAAGCACTGTCAACCTTAGCTAAGTAAGTTTGCCTGTAGCTTTGCTTAGCAGCATATTCAAAACCATCCAATCATGGCAAAGGGCAGGAAATCGGCCATATTTAACCCCCACAGGCGGGAATACAGCTCATAACTGGTTGTAGCTCCCCACTGTAGGCAGTATGGCAGGTGTTGGAGAGGGCATACGGTTTTGGGTGCAGTGCTGGGGCATACATGAGTCCAAGGTCATGGTAGGACTCCTTGTTAAAAACCATGACATGAGACTGCTGCAGGACCAGTACCAGGGCTCCCAATACAAAGTGAAGGTCTGGGAAAGCCTCACCTGCAATCTCAACAGTGCCACTGGTATCCCTCAGACTGGTGAGCAGGTCCAGCACCACTATGCCGACCTGAAGCAGAGGAAGAGGGAGCTCTTGGACCAGTGGGTCCAAGAAGCACAGCAGAGGGGTAATGTCCCTGGCATGTGTAAGTATTCATATCAATAACTGTTTACCAAAGTCCAGCCTGTGCATGTGATGGATAGGTATGCATAAATGTTTCTTTATCTTCTTTACAGCTCCAGCTGAGCAGGCTGTGAACCAGGAAGCCCATGCCAGCAGGTTGCAAAGGCTGTGTCAGGAGGCTGGTGAGTAACAATTTAGCTTGTAGTATTCATACCAAATAAATATAAAGGAGTAGAATGTCACCTGGCAGTATTAAAATGGGTATGGTTTGTACCGAATAAACCAGACAATATTACAGTAATAGTCTCATATAGGTTATGTATAAATAAAACTGTAACTGCCTGTTAATAAAATTTAAAACCCTGGACTGGTTGTGTTTACTCTGGTATTGTATGAATAGAAATGTGTACAGGTTATGCATAGCAATTACAACTCTGAAAGCATTAAAAATCAAGTCTCATTTAACAAAGTTAGTGCCTCTGTAAGACACGAGATTAACTAATATGAAATGTTTTGTGCACCAAGATCTGATATCTGTATAGTAATGTTGTGTTAACCACTGTTTTCCACACTTTGCTATGTCAAAAGGTATATATAGGAATGTATGTATAAGAATGTTGTAATTACAAGGTCAGAATGCACAACAAAGAGAGAATGAGACAGAAATCATTCAAAAGCAAAACTGTGGTTTCTCAAGAGCGCCTTCTGATGAAATGCAAACTTGTTATACTTTTAGCAGAAACAGCCATGGTTCGAATCCTGGGAGTGGTAGTAAGCTGTATGCATAAGTTCAACTAGGATTTTGTGAATATGTATAGAAACAGTTAGGTAGTGTCAACATAGATTCCCTCCACAGGTCTTCCAGGTAAGAGAAGGTATAAAGTAGCTATAAGAAGGCTGTAGTTATACTGTGTCCAACACCCACAGTCCAACTCCAAGGCTGCAAATGACAGCGAGATAAGTACATACACCAAGTGGTCTCCCCCAAGAAATGTTCAAAAGTGCCATGCTGTCACAGCTACCGGTCCCTGCTGCCAACAACCAGGGTGACCGATAGAAATCAAGGCAGAGTATGGCAGTAGCAAACACACACACACACACACACACACACACACACACACACACACACACACACACACACACACACACACACACACACACACACACACAGTATGATTGCACATATGTAACCCTGACTCTGTGAATATGGGTAGAAACAGTCAAGTAGTGTTAACAAACATTCCCTCCACAGGTCATCCAGGTAAGAGAAGGTATAAAGTAGCTATAAGAAGGCTGCAATTATACACTGTGTACAAACATACCACTGCCCAACCCAAGGCTGTAGGTTGTTGTAATAATACCTGTAGAGTAATGATTAGAACAATGATCATTAAAGCTGTGACCACTGCAAGAATCTAAATTTGTTAACTGACATCTCTCTCTCTCTCCCCCACCTTATCTTCATCAATAATCTAAACACATGAATGGATATGTTTTCCACCAAACCTACTGTTGGGACATGTGTCCTATTGTTCTACAAATGTTGAAATGTATTCCAATTAATGTGCCCTGTTCAAATACTATAATTGGTGGCCTGTTGCTATCAATGTAACCTGCATGCCAGTGTAATGCCCACTGTGGTTCCATATATGCATGTGTTCTGTTTGCTATGCAAATGTACCACATTTGTTGTTTTGTGTTAATGGGAATACTCATGCATGCTGTTATAACTAACCCTGGAATGTCTTTACCATTACTAATTAACATATGTTCTAAAACTGCAACACCATAGCACATCTGGGAAGGCTGATCTGAGCAGATTTGCCTCATCTGGCAGTGGCACCAGGCCCCAGCACATCTGGGACCCACCCTGAGACCTCTTCATCCACTGGTCCTGCACCACCTTTGGGTGGAACTGACTCAGGGATGAGGATCATCCCCTCTCTGGGCACGGGTGCAGACAGGATCCTTTCACCCGAAGCCAGGTCCAGGGTCTGGTGTGTAGCAAACTCTGTAGAGAATTGGGAGATCTGCTACACCAGCTTGAGGGTCGCATGGTGCATTTAAATGGTCAGCCTGCCCCTGCTGCTCATCACCCAGCACAGCTCCCTTCGGGGTGGTGAAGGTGCATTGGTGACTGCCCATGGGTGGGGACCTCAGTCCCACTGTATCCATCTGGGACCTAGTGGGCTTCTGATTACCAAACACCCCTCCCCATCCAAGGTGTTTACCCCCACATGTCATATACTGCCCCTGTATGCTGTCTTGTCTGTCTTGTCTGTCTTCCTACCCAACCTACCTCCCCAAATATACCTACTATCCTTCCCCAACATCCCACTCTCACCTTAAAAAAAAGGGGAGTCTGTTCCCCAAAAAAAAAAAAAAATCACCCCATACATAGCTGTCCATTTCACACACGTGTCCACTCGACACGTCATCTGGTCAAATTGGCTTCACAACACATTATTGTTGTCTTCACCCCTCTCTCAGGGGTTTGAGTGTCCAAATTCAGTATATATGCACAGCTGTTGCTGTAGAAGAAATGGACAGCTACGGACTTTCCCTACACCCATCCTGCACATCCCTAGCTATCTTTCCTATTGTTTTTCCATCTTTGTGCCCCCTTTTTCATCACTTTCCTATCACCCCTTTTTTCTTTTAAAGAAATTAGCATGGGGGTAATCGGGACTAAGCCTGTTTGCTTGGTGCTAAGTGATGCCTGCACAGGTTAACCACTTTTATGGCTGTCTGTCAGCACAGTTAATCAGAAGTTCACACTGCTTACTGCCACACAAACCCATGTAAACCAGCTTACAACTGCTTAAAAGTGCCTTAATCATGCTGTATCCAACAGCCCTTGCAAGTCTTGAAGCTGTACACCATATCCACAGCAATGTACTACTAAGCCACTGGAGCTATAAATATGCCTGATGTTTTCTCAAACATATCATGCAGCAGAGTAATTCAACAGTAGGGAAAGTGTGTGTGTGTGTGTGTGTTTGTGTGTGTATATATATATATATATATATATATATATATATATATATATATATATACATGTATGTATGTATGTATGTATATATATATATATATATATACATGTATGTATGTATGTATATATATATATATATATATATATATATATATATATATATATATATATATATATATATATGATCACGACTAAATCTCGAAATTCTGCAATCCTGAGGCTCTGAATCCCGAGGACCAGAAAATCTCGAGATTGCGGAATCTCGGAGATAAAAAAAAAAAAATAAAAGTAAAAAAAAAAAAAAAAACATTTTCTAATGTATATGCAGGGGAGCAAGCCCCTGCGCACCCCCCACACCCCCTGCAATGTAAATATACCAACTCCGAGATCACACTACAGTGGGGTGAATGGCAAAGTTTCCATTCCACTCTGTTCGACACTATTTTGCTGTTCATTCCACTGTAGTGCGATCTCGGAGTTGGTATATTTAAGTTGCAGGGGGTGTGGGGTGAGCAGCTCCCTATATGGGGGTTGCAGGGGGGCTTGCCCCCCTGATATATGTTAGAAAATGTTTTTTTTTATGTTCGAGATTCTGCAATCTTGAGATTCTGGTCTTTGGGAGTCTCGGGATTGTGGAATTTCTAGATTTAGTAGTGATTTTGTATATATTTATAGATATATATACATGTGTATATATATATATAGTGCAGTCGGACACCAGATCCACACTCTGAACCTCTTACTTCAAGAAATATGTCCCAAGGCTGTATAAATGGGGGTGAAGGGGCCCAAACTAAGGACCTCTTTTAATTATTGCCCTTATCCCTTCCTCCCCATCAGAATTGTTCTGCCTTGCAACAAAATAATAAAGCCGGCCAAGTCTTGAACCCAGGGCCATGTAAATTATAATCAGAGGAATGTACCAGTGTACCATCGGAACCCTTTAAAATGGTGATGACATTACAAACATATCAGTTAGTACAGTCTTTCAACAGTAGGGAAAGGAGTCTGTAGAATCAGTCAGGTACTCTATATATACATGTATATATGTATGTATGGAGATACATATATGTGGAGAAATCTATATATAATACATATATATATATATATATATATATATATATATATATATATATATATATATATATATATATATATATATATATATAGATAGATATATATATATATATATAGATATATATATACATTTATATCTATATATATGCATACATACATATACATTGAAAGGTGAATAAATACACACACACACACACACACACACACACACACACACACACACACACACACACACACACACACACACACACACACACACACACACACACACACACACACACACACACACACACACATATATATTATATATATATATATATATATATATATATATATATATATATATATATATATATAAATATGCAGAAATATATGACAGCTACAATCACATGCAATCTGAGGGCCATGCTGTTTCACACTAGAAGTCTAAATCTGAAAATGCACTCACTTTAAGTGTTTCTTAAAATGGGGAACAATGACATCTGTGCTGTAACAGAGACCTGGTTAAAGGCAGCAGGAAGCACCACTGCACTATCAGCCTATAACTCATTCCACAACTTTTGGCTGCAGAACTTGGACTGAAGCCCCAAAGCTGGTAGTGTTTCCATATTCATTAAGGATACATACCCCTCCAGAGTGGTAGACCAACATTATGCATTACAGATCCTGCAGGTGAAGCTAACATTGGGTAAGACAGTGGTTCAGGTTGTAGCCTGCTATAAGTCCCCACACATGCCCCAAGACTCACACTCCATGTCCCTAAACACCCTAGAGAATATTAGTGTCCAACCTAACACTCCCATACTGGATGACTTCAACTACTCCACCATTAACTGGGAAAGCTACTCATGTACCAATGCACATGCCCATCACATCGACCTGGTCCTTGCTAACATGGGCGACTGTTGCTCTACCCCAGTAGTCTACTCCTCCCTTGTTATATCTGAACACAAATTAATCACCTTTGGAAATTCACAGCCCATCCGCCCCCCTGCACAGGTAACCACCATGAAAAGCCTTTCCAAAGCAATCTATGGCCTCATAAAAACAGAGGTGGCTAACCTCATGGCAGCCATGCAAATGGAGTCTAGTTGCATGACAGCTGAATCAAACAGCAATGCACTATGAACACGTACACAGATGCATAGATACTTTCATACCCAATAGAACCAGGACTCTCACCTCCAAAAAAGGAAGTCAATCTGGTGGTCCCCGGCCATAAAGAAACTGTACAACAGAAGGAGGGAACCAATATGGAATAAGGTGAAGTCCCAAGACTGGAAAAAAAACCTTATCAGCCTCAATTAAAAGTTGAGATCTCTCATCAAATACTACAAAGTTAGCTGTGAAAACAGAATTGAAGCACATAATAAAGACAACCACAAGGCCTTATGCAGTTATGTAAAGAATCTCCATGGCAAATACCAAGATTTGTTCAGAGCTACTAGACAATGGTACCTCCCAGACTGAGCCAGCAAATATTGCCAATATACTGTCTGACATATTGAGTTCAAACTTTACCCCTCTCCCCCAAAGGACCAATCACAATACCAGCACACTGCCAGGCACCCAGTATTACTGCAGCACAGGTTAAAACACCACTGTCCAAGGCCAAGAATACAGCTTCTATGGGACCTGACAATATCCCTGGCTGTGTTCTACATGAACTACACAGTGACCTGGCACCTCACCTGTATGCCCTGTTCAAGCACAGCCTCACCTCAGGCTTTGTCCCTAATGAATTGTGCACTGCTACAGTCACCCCTCTCCACAAATGAGGTGTGACTACAGACCCTGGGAAATACCGCCCCAACTGCCTGACAAGTCTGTTATGCGAAGCTATGGAATTCATCATTGTGCATCTAATAAACAGGGATATGGGAATCTGCAGACTCAGGCTCCCACACAGTTTACTTTTGTGAAGGATAGGTCACAACCTGCTCAATCAACCTGGTCAACGTCTTGGCATCAGTCACCTGAGCTGTGGATGAAGGTAAGGTGGCACATACAGCCTACCTTGATCTGGCCAAAGCCGTTGATAACATTCCCCACTCAGGAATCATGTCAAAACCCACTAAGCTAGGCATCAACCCCTATATCACTAGGTGGGTTGCAAACTGGGTCACAGATAGGACTCACAGTGCGGAAATAGCTGTCTCCAAGTCAGACTGCTGAGCAGTCATAAGTGGAGTCCCACAGGGTTCTGTCCTGGCTTCTCTCATGTTTGGTATCAACTTGTCTGAAATCCATGCCAACATGAAGGGACTCTGGCTGACAAAGTTTGCAGACAATTGCAAGTTGGGAGCTATTATTAACTACCCAAGTGATGTTGGCATCCTTCTGAAAGGCCTCACTAAGATCACTGACTGGTATCAGAGCTGTGGCCTTAAGCTCAATGTCAGAAAATGTGTCATCCCCTTTGTGGAAAACCCTGTTCTTATGATTTACCACATTGATGGTAGTCCCCTGAACAAAGAAGGCATTATAAGAGATCTGAGTGCACAGGTTGGCATCAATGTCTGTTGACCACCACATTGCCACTGTGGTCACAAAGTCCTTCTATGTGGCACATCTCAGTACTAATGCATTAGCACCCAGGAAGGAAGAGGTCATTGGCTCCCTGTACTCTTCTTGACAGAGTGACACAGTTTGTTTCAGCATACATATTCTGATGGATATGAGGTAGGTAAATGAAATGTATGTCCTCATTTTCTGACAGCAGTCATATCATTGCAGTGATTTACCAGAGAAATGATAATAATCTGTAAAACAGACCAGAAATATGAGCAATAAACCTGGATATCCTGAAACAATTCAGGCAGTTGACAGGTATGCTCAGAACCCCAATCTGCAATGAATCTGGACCAAGGCTGACAAAGTGGTGGGTGGAAGTTATGAAAATGTGGATGTACCTTAAGTACTGGCATAGATAAGCTAACACAGTTGCTGTAGTAACACCCTCCTGTGTGCTCTAACATATATTTATTGAAATAGCACAAGTAATTGAATTAGGAAATCTTCTATAGGTAATTACACATGTATTTGCAAATATATCAGGCACTATGGAGATGTAACAGCAGTGACAAAAAGACACTCGGGTGAAAGTGCATATCCACAACCAACATCACCACAGTCACAGTCACATACTGGTAAGTCATGTGAACAGTAGAGTATATGGACTGTGTGAACAAATGCATCGTTGTTTGCCACTTACACACTATCCCTATATATACAGTCCCAATTCTCAGTGTAGTCTGAATCCTGACCTTGGTACAGGACATGTCACAGTTTGCCCCTACAAACACATACAGCCAATAGATCAGTGGAAACTGGAGCAGCATGCACAGTCAGATAAAGAAGGAGCACACTTACATCCACCCCCTCCATACACAGCCAAATAACATGTACACATGACATGTGTACACAATCATGACAGTCTGTTAACAATGGCCAGACATACACAGGCCTCTCACATGTACAGTTCACCTCAGAATGTACAGGCTCAGGACTCATATCTATGGCCTCTTCCCTGACATGTCTGTGGGTCTACTACATCACTGGGATGGTAGCAGGAGGGAAGTCAAGAAATAATGATAATAAATATGTCTGTACCTCATTGAAATCTGGACAAACCCTGACATCATTTTTGGACAGAGGCACAAACATGGGGGTAGATTGGACATATTGCTGTCATACATTGAGACAGTTGCAGATGTTACTGTGTTTATTGTAACATCCTTTATGAAGAATGTGATGTCAGTAATACCAATAGATGTGAGTATTTACTGACTGCATTCCCCAGAGTCCATGACTGATTTATCAAGGACATCAACTGTCTGGGGAACGGACAAAACATAACAGGCAGACATTTGGCCAGTCTGTGGACAGCGTACCAGTGAAGAGGTATGTCAGAGATATATCACTGTCAGTCATGAAGTCACTCATTAAATGCATGTCCACACAAACCCTGTCAATCTATCAATCCACCATGTGTATAACAGCACTGATGACACAGAATCTGTTCACAAATCTGGGGATATGTCCCCCATGTTGTTTGGCTGTCTCCACATGTCCTGTCCTGTGACACATTGCCACCTACTGTATGTGAATATGTAGCCCACCACCACTGTAATATCCCTCACACAGGCAAGGAAAAGGGGCAAGGCCCACATTAAGGAATGTCCCATATGTCGGAACTAGCAGCAGTGTCCAGGCCCACAGCACAATACTATGTGGGCACTTACATAGTGGTATGGCTATAGCAATACCTGACATTTGCAGATCTGTATAGAGGACAGACAGAAAGTAGATAGCCAACAAGTTGTGCATTAGGCAGAATGTTTTGAAAGATAGAAGTTTGAAACTGAAAGGTATGCCAATACTACATGGCAGCAATCCTCAATGAGATGTACAAAAAATATAGTAGTCTACAGTTAATATCAACATATCAGATCAATATCCAATAGGCGATACATAAAAACATACAGCTCAAACACCAAGAACAAGATAGTCAGTACTCAGAGTCCCAGCTTTGCATGCAGGGGTGTATGGTTCTAGTGCTACAATATGCAATCTGCTCTTACTTGGAAAAGCATTGTTAAAAGTACTAACGTAATGATACAATATCTGTTAAACTATTTTGTCAACCAGTGCACTGTAGCTGGTTTAACATGCAAGTGTGACTGCATATAACCTGGGATACTACCCATGTATAAAACGAATACAAAGAAAAAGATTGTGGTACTACTCATGTATACTCAGCTGTCCCATACAGTATACTCACACCCCTTGCTACTGTAATGATGGCACACAGAAGCATGTTATGTACAGGAAATTAAATACACTTACTAAAGATGTCAGATAGAGTGATGTTTATGAAGCTGGAAATTGATGGTGTAATGATGAATGTTGTTAGTGCATATGCTCCACAAGTTGGGTGTGTAATGGATGAGAAAGAAAAATTTTGGAGTGAATTGGATGAAGGGGTGATGACTGTACCCATGGGTGAGAGAGTGGTGATTGGAAGAGATTTCAATGGGCATGTTGGTGAAGGGAACAGAGGGGATGAGGAAGTGATGGGTAGGTATGGTGTTAAACAAAGGAATGCAGAAGGTCAGATGGTAGTGGATTTTACGAAAAGGATGGACATGGCTGTGGTGAATACGTATTTTAACAAGAGGAAGGAGCATAGGGTGACATACAAGAGTGGAGGAAGATGTACACAGGTGGATTATATCTTATGTAGGAGAGCCAGTTTGAAGGAGATTGGAGACTGTAAAGTGGTGACCGGAGAAAGTGTTGTTAGGCAGCATAGGATGGTGGTTTGTAGGATGACATTGGTGATCAAGAAGAGGAGGAGTGTGAGGGCAGCACCAATGATCAAATGGTGGAAATTGAAAAAGGGTAATTGTGAGGTGGAGTTCAGGGATGAGTTAAAGCAGGCACTGGGTGGCAGTGAAGAGTTACCAAATAGCTGGGTAACTACAGCAGACCTAGTAAGGGAGATGGCTAGAAAGGTGCTTGGTATCACATCTGGACAGAGGAAGGACGACAAGGAGACATGGTGGTGGAATGGGGAAGTACAGGAGAGTATACAGAGAAAGAGGTTGGCAAAGAAGATGTGGGATTGTCAGAGAGATGAAGAAAGTAGACAGGAGTATAAGGAGATGAGGTGCATGGCAAAGAGAGAAGTGGGGAAGGCTAAGGATAAGGCATATGAAGAGTTGTATGAAAAGTTGGACACTAAGGAGGGAGAAAAGGACCTGTACCGATTGGCTAGACAGAGGGACTGAGCTAGGAAAGATGTGCAGCAGGTAAAGGTGATAAAGGATAATGAGGGAAACATACTCACAAGTGAGGAGAGTGTGTTGAGGAGATGGAAAGAGTACTTTGAGGGGTTGATGAATGAAGAGAATGAAAGGGAGAGAAGGTTGGATGATGTAGGGATAGTGAATCTTGAAGTACAATGGATTAGCAAGGAGGAAGTAAGGATAGCTATAAAGAGAATGAAGAATGGAAAGGCTGTTGGCCCAGATGACATACCTTTGGAAGCATGGAGGTGTTTAGGTGAAATGGCAGTGGAGTTTTTAACCAGATTGTTTAATGAAATCTTGGAAAGTGAGAGGATGCCTGAGGAATGGAGAAAAAGTGTTTTGGTACGAAATTTTAAGAATAAGGGTGATGTGCAGAGCTGTAGTAACTACAGAGGGATTAAATTGATCAGTCACAGCATGAAGTTATGGGAAAGAGTAGTGGAAGCAAGATTAAGAAGGGAGGTCATGATTAGTGATCAGCAGTATGGTTTCATGCCAGGAAAGAGCACTACAGATGTGATCTTTGCTCTGAGAGTGTTGATGGAGAAGTACAGAGAATGTCAGAAGGAGTTGCATTGTGTTTTTGTAGACTTAGAGAAAGCATATGACAGGATGCCTAGAGAGGAGTTGTGGTATTGTATGAGGAAGTCAGGAGTGTCAGAAAAGTATGTAAGAGTGGTACAGAATATGTACGAGGGTAGTGTGACAGCAGTGAGGCCTGCGCTGGGAGTGACGGATGCATTTAAGGTGGAGGTGGGGTTACATCAAGGATCAGCTCTGAGCCCTTTCTTATTTGCAATGGTGATGGACAGGTTGACAGACGAGTTCAGACAGGAGTCCCCGTGGACTATGATGTTTGCAGATGGCATTATGATTTGTAGTGAGAGTAGGGAAAAGGTGGAGGAGACCCTGGAGAGATGGAGATATACTCTAGAGAGAAGAGGAATGAAGGTCAGCAGGACTAAGACAGAATATATGTGTGTGTATGAGAGGGAGGATAGAGGAATGGTGAGGATGCAAGGAGTAGAGGTGGTGAAGGTGGATGAGTTTAAATACTTGGGATCAATAGTTCAGAGTAATGGTGAGTGTGGAAGACAGGTGAAGAAGAGAGTACAGGCAGGATGGAGTGGGTGGAGAAGAGTGTCAGGAGTGATTTGTGACACATGAGTACCTGTAAGAGTGAAAGGGAAGGTCTACAAGAGGTAGTGAGACCAGCTATGTTATATGGTTTGGAGACAGTGGCAATGACAAAAAGGCAGGAGTTTGAGCTGGATGTGGCAGAATTAAAGATGTTAAGATTTGCACTGGGTGTGACAAGGGTGGACAGGATTAGGAATAAATATATTAGAGGGTCAGCCCAGGTTGGAAGGTTTGGAGACAAAGCCAGAGAGGCACGATTACGTTCGTTTGGACATGTGCTGAGGAGAGATGCTGAGTATATTGGGGAAAAGATGATAAGGATGAAGCTACCAGGTAACAGGAAAAGAGGAAGGCCTAAGATAAGGTTTATGAATGTGGTGAGAGAGGACATGCAGGTAGTTGGTGTGACAGAGCAAGATGCAGAGGACAGGAAGAAATGGAAACAGGTGATCTGCTGTGGCGATCCCTAATGGGAACAGCCGAAAGAAGATGATGATGATGATGATAATGCTTAAAGATGTCATTACCCTGCTATTTTATCAGACTGGAATGTGACCAAAGGTTACCAGGGCTGAACTATGCTTAGCAGGTTTAAGCATTGCTTAACTGTAAATGTGAAGCAGATTTGCACACTGGTAAGTGAAACGTACATGGTCTAAGCCCATTTAACCATACTTTACCACCACTTACTATCATGCAAACCTGCGCAAACATGCTTAAAGCTGCTCAGAACAGCCTTAATCACCCTGTATCCAACAGTCCTTGTTCTGTCTAGCAACAAAATGAACAGCCCTTGCAGATCTTGAACCCTTCACACCATAGTCAAAGCAATTTACCAGTAAGCTACTTCAGCTGTATAATTTTAGAATGTTTTCTCAAACATATCCTTTTTTACAGCCAGTTTACAATAGGGAAGAGACACTGTGCAACTTAGGAAGGATTGGTATGTATAAATATATATATATATATATATCTCAAAAGACACATACATAGAGAGAGAGAGAGAGAGAGAGAGAGAGAGATGTATAGAGATCCATATATGTGTATAACAATATATAGATATATTACCAATAAATACTGAGGTATATATATATATATATATATATATATATATATATATATATATATATATATATGTGTGTGTGTGTGTGTGTGTGTGTGTGTGTGTGTATGTATGTATACAAATATATACATATATATATCTATAACATATATATATATATATATATATATATATATATATATATATATATATATATATACACACACACACACACATATATATATATATATATATATATATATATATATATATATATATATATATATATATATATATATATATATATAATATATATATATATATATATATATATATATATATACACACACACACACACACACACACACACACACACACACACACACACACACACACACACACACACACATACACACACGCACACACACACACAAGGCAATTAGCAGGGATTTGTCCCCTTCCCCAATGTCGTGCGACCCTGGAGTTGATATATATATATAGTAAGGGGGATGTGGGGGCACAGCCCCCCACATTGGAGGGTGTGGGGGGCAAAGCCCCCCCATTTTCATTTAAAATGTGTACTTTTTTGTTTTATTTTCTTCTTTTAAATGTAAATAGGTGGGGGGCTTTTTCCCCCACCCCCCAACTACATATATCAACTCCAGAGCCATGGACAAGGGTAAGGTGGTCCACACAGCCTATCTAGACCTTGCCAAGGCCTTTGACACCATCCCCCACTCTGGAATCATAGATAAACTTACTAAGCTGGGCATTAATCCCTACGTCACCCAATGGGTTGCTAACTGGCTTACTGATAGAACCCACATTGTAAAAGTAGCCGACTCCAAATCCAGCTCCAGGCAAGTGACAAGTGGAGTACCTCAGGGTTCAGTCCTGGGACCGCTCTTGTTTGGTATCTACTTCTCTGAAGTACAGGCCAACACTAAGGGAGTCTGCCTAACAAAGTTTGCAGATGACTGCAAACTGGGAGCCATTACTGAATCCCCAAATGATGTGGATACTCTACAAAAGGGCCTTACAGAAACAGATGCATGGTGCCAGAGCCATGGGCTCAAGCTCAATGCCAAGAAATGTATAGTTATCCCCTTTGGGAAAAAACATGTATCCATGAATTACCATATAGGTGGCAGTACACTAAACACCGAAAGTGTGATAAGAGACTTAGGGACACAGGTGGACAGTGGTCTCACCTTCGATAACCACATCACCACAACAGTCAGGAAATCCTTCTATGTGGCACACCTCATCACTAAGGGCTTTTCATCCAGAAAAAAGGAGGTCATTGTCCCACTGTACTCATCTCTCATTAGACCCATTATAGAATACAATGCCCCATTTGGTATGTACCTCTCAAGACATCTGCAACAACTGGAAAGGCCACAGCAATACCTCACTAAAAGAATCACAGGCCTAAAGCAGATGCCCTATGCTGACCGCCTTAAAAAAACTCTAGCTATACTCTGTCGCATATCGTCTACTCAGAGGCGATCTCTGCTTAACATACAAGGCCATGTCAAACTCAGAGCTGTTGGACATGCTACATTTAAAGAAATCCCAATCTCTCAGAGCCACATGCTCCAGGGATCTAAACCTTGTCATCACAATAAACAAAACATGCTGGACTGATAGGTTCCTGACCCAGAGACTCCCCAGACTCTGGAATAGATTGCCCATACATGTCAAGCAGAGTGCCTCTTTGGCCCTCTTCAAAAGGAACCTTAATGATTGGATGGGAGAAAGGAAATTCACCCCAGGGATCACGTCAGTCACCCTGCTAGACAGGGGTCCAGGGAAGTAAATAGTGTGGGAAGAAATAGCCAGGGAATTGTTATGGCTAGGCTTGTATAGGCCCTAGGGCTGATAGCCTAGTACCAACCTATGAACCTATGAACCTATAAGGTCGCATGACATTGGGGAGGGGGACAAATCCCAGTTTTATGCCTTGAATACTGGTTTTTGATCAAATGAAATTTCGACCAAATGAGTTTCGATCAAATGGTCCATTGATCAACTAAGGAAGACTCATATACATATATATATATATATATATATATATATATATATATATATATATATGTATATATATATATATATATATATATATATATATATATATATACACACACACACACACACACACACACACACACACACACACACACACACACACACACACACAGACACACACACATATATATATATATATATATATATATATATATATATATATATATATATATATACACACACACACACACACATATATATATATATATATATATATATATATATATATATATACATACACACATACACCCACATGTCCCACAATGGCCATACAAACATATGCTGCTGATAGACCACCCATAACTGGGACAGCATGCACAGCTGGATACAAAAGGAGCCATGACACTCACATCTGCCCCCACCCCCAGTCCAAATAAATAAGTGAAAAGTACACTTCTACAAAATCATGATAGGCCATACACAATGGCCAGACATACAAAAACCTGTTATCAAAACAACTAAAATGTCTGAACATAGCAAAGAGAAATACAACCAGCCAGTAATTCACACGTTTATTATATTCTGATGTCTTGGCCAAAGCCTTCAATGAGTAAAACATTACAAGAAATACATGCCTTAATCACAAGAAGCAATTAACACTTAATTACATAATTAAATACACAGCCTCCAATTACATTTAACCACCTATGGGATAAAGTATCAAATTTAATATTAATACATTGAGTCTGTACATGACAACTGTCCTTTTATGAATGTTTCATCAAACTGAGGAACAGGCTTTTTCAAAAACAGTACCTTGGAACCCACTACTGTCCCCATGGTGAGATTTATTCAAATGTACAGCTATAAAACTGTCATCTTTCTTATCAGTAGTATGTCTCACATGTTCTAACAGCCTAGTTTTAAAACATGTGTTACTCTCCCCCACATAAAATATGTTACAAGGGCATCTAAGAGCATTCTCTATACACAAACATCTTGAATGCACAGACTTCAACATGTTTCCCAGCCATTCCCCTCAGCAGGCATGGCAGCACTAAATAATGATAGACCAGTATATATATATATATATATATATATATATATATATATATATATATATATATATCTATATATATATATATATATATATCTATATATATATATATATATATATATATATATATATATCAACCTCCTACTGTATGGCATCTGGACAAAGCCTGACATAATTGGTGGACAGAGGCACACATACATGGCCATACTTGAAATATTGCTGTTATACACTGAGAAAATTGTTGGTGTTACAGGGCCTGTTGTAACATATCTTTTCTGTGGGATATAAAGTCAGAAAAACAAATGGATGTTACCATTTACAGAATGCAATCACCAGAGTATGCTACTGATTTTCCAAGGGCAACACCTGTCTGGGGAACAGACCAAACATAATAGGCCCTAACCTGTACAATTCCACTGAAAAACAATCAAATGTGTTTCTAGGAAGGTGAGCAACTATTGCCAAGTGAAGATGTGCCATGATGTTAGACTCCAAACCAAGATGATTGAATGCTGTAACCATCTCAAGAGGTGCATGCAAAACATATCAGTTTAAGGGTGCGCACACTCATTTGACTGGCGTATTGTACTGATTATTATTTCTATGTGTTTTCACATACCAGATTGTTATGTTTTCAATTAACTTGTACAGGCTCTAGGTCACATTAAGGTGGGTATTGTTTTGAAATGAGTTATTGTGGTGTCATGTTCCAATTGCACAAATACCAGGCATCGTAACAGGGGTGTGCACCCTTTATATCCACTGTAGCTATATGGACTCAGCAGTACCTGACTTGTATAAACAGCATCCACCAAGGTAGAGTAATCCCCTTTGGTAGACAGCAGCAATACATAAACCACATAATAGGTTGCTATACTGGCTGTACAGGGACACATAGGTGCAAGCAACAACTTGGAAGCAAGTCCACCTCTATCTGACAAGCATGTAAGTTCATAGATGACTTCCTGTAAGGCTGACTATGACTACAAATCAGACATAGCCACACCACCAAGGACAATTGCAGCAGTGTCTCCAGATATGTCAGTCTCAGAGGAAACAGCACAATTCACCCTGTACTGGGGGTAAAGAACCCCTCATACACACATGCCATGGATATAGGCAACCTGCATCAGACAGGTTAGGTGGGAACATTGCCACCCTGTCCACCCCAGTTGTACAGGGGGATATGCACATCAACCACACTCCTCCCCTCAGCAATGGTGAGCATGTACATATTGCCTACTGATGGCAACAACAGCATATCTCCATGGGCCATAATAACATCACTGTCTGCCTCCTATGTGAACTCAGGCATGTGCTCACAGCTCCATCACACATCACAGTCAAACACAGACCTGCCGCCATCTACACACCTTTCACATAGAAGATGGCCACTGTCAACCCTCTACACAGAAATGAATGGAGAATAGAGGCTTATTCAATTAAGTGTCCAACATTGGGGGGAATAAGATAGCTCAGGGCCAGGAGTGTAATGCAAACTGCTATAGCCATGATAGCTTGGAGGGTTATGGTGTAGTGTGGATTATTTGCAAGTAATATCCACTGTTGATGTAGAATTTGACAACCGTATGAGGTCCTGTGACCTTTTTCCTGTTTATGTCTTCCAGGTAACATGCAGAGGGCTTGCCTACCAGTATTCTCTGCTGGGAAAATTGAAATCATCACCCAATATGTGATCAATCATTATGCCCTGTTATTTGGATGGAGAGCAGAAGATGTGCAGGAGAGGACTACCCTGTGGAACAGTCTGGTCCACAGGGTAAATGATGACAGCCTGCACAGCAGAACTTATGAGCAGGTGCAGCATCGGGCCCCTGACCTCATCCACCATGACCGTCAATGGGCTGCTGCTGTAGCGAGGAACCAGCTAGCCACAGGTGGGGGCCCAGCCATCCAGCCCCTACTGACACCCACCAAGGAGCTCCTCACCAGCCTTGGGGCACCCACCCAACACACAAGCCATAAAGCTGAGGAAAGCATTGTGGAGGTGGGTTGCACACACACACTGGATGAGGAGTGTACAAGTAAGGGCCCAGTGGGGATTAGTACACTAATGTATCAGACATACATATATCTGTATTGTATGTGTATCCATGTGTCAGGTCTGATTGCAGTTGTGGATGGGGTTTTCTAATGCAGAGAGGTACACATCTATGGTGAGGACAGAACATTGTGTATTATTGGGGTTAGTACTGTAAATGTGCAGACATGCTGCATTGATCCTGTACCAAGGCCACATATGAGTCCGCTGAAAATAACTCCCTCTCACAACTACTTAGGACTCTCTGGTCTGCTTATAGGACAGCAGCCTGAAGCTGGTGAGTATGACATTGTTCTGTTGTTGCCTGGCAATACCCCAGGCATGTGAAGGGCATGCAATTTACCATGCACACAACCATCAGTAATAGCTATATTGCTTTATGTAATACATATATTGCTTTTTGTGCATGTTTACTTGTGCTGAGGTTGACTGAATTGTATCACAGTGGTCACCACTGGGGCCTATCTGATGTGAATTCAACATTCCTGTAGCATACCTCACAACTTGTCAGTGCCAAGATGCCTGGACAGAGTCCAGAAAAATCGGCTGGACAAACGGCCTAAGGTAGGGACATGTGTGACACATTAGTGGTATACAGTGAATATAAATTGTGTACATACCCCTGTTAAGATGCAAGGTGTTCCTCTAACATACTAATTAGGACCACAATATGTCAGTCCACACCTCTTCCAGCCTTTAATGTGACCCATAACATGAACAGTTCACTTGTAAAACCAAGCATTTGGACTCAAGTATTGCACCTATAAGGCTGGCCACCTGTGAGGGTGGCAGACGTCATATCAGCATGTTGTTTCAATCAGGTATGATACCACATGCTGCCATATGTGTCAGTATATGCACTGTGGCCTATTTGGCATTGTTAAGGCACACAGACCACTTCTAACCACGTATAGGTTGCAAACATATGGATACACCACACACATCTGTACAGAAGACTGTACAATGGTTTAACTTGCTGCATGTGAGGCAGATGCTGTTACCACACTATATAAACTAATGGCAGTGGGAGGTGGTCACCAGCCATGTATGGTACACACATCAAAATGGTAAAAGCCACACAAGATATGATCCTCACAAACAGTTCACAGCCTTGGGATAAGAACCCCTGCCTATCTAGGCATTTCTACTATAAAGCTATGCAGTTATCAGACAAGCCACAGATCATATACATTTCCACCTATTCCAAAGGTACTTTTAAGGTGGATGACATCAACAAGACTACTAGATTGGGGTGAGGGGAAGTGTGAAGGGTAGTACACAAGTCAAAAATGGTATAAGCCAGACAGTATATGATTCACACACACACACACACACACACACACACACACACACACACACACACACGCACCAGTATTGGGATTAGAACTCCTGCCTATCTACTTATGTCTACTATAGTGTTACGCAGTTACTGCATGTGCTACAGAGCTTACTGAATTTTCATATGGGCAAAGCTGCTAACTGCACAGCTGAGGTAAAGTATTATAGGTGGCAGAAAGTCTGCCTTCTGTTCCACCCTTATATCATGCTAGTTCTTTCCATCTTGCACTTCAAATAGCATTATGGTTGGCACTTACCAGGTTATTGTATCAAGAAGTGTGGCACACCTGGGAGCCATTGGCAGTACTCGCTCAGAATAGAAGTAGCCCCAGTACTTACTAATTATATCCACCCCTCCTGGCATGTTTGAAGGGCAGTTTCCTGTGTTTTCACCCATTAACCTGGTGCACTTGTCCATTCTGAGGCACTGTTGCAACTGCCTCATGTACACAGACAACCCTCCCCTCTAAACTCCAAACACTCAGACCTGTGAGAGTAACCCATATATCACCCAATGTGGACATATAAACTCTCCAGGAAAGACTGGACTAGCAGGTCAAGAGGATAAGATCAACACATGCACCACATCATGTAGAACACGTAGCTCACCATGACACCCACTTTGACAGCAATAACATACAGTGAAAATCCACACACCCACCTTCCCAGAGGCACTCAATGGACATTTACTCAAACAGCACAGACCAGCATGACAGACACCCACTCCCACACCGCAACATGGCACATGGCAAGGGACACATATTTAACCTACACAGTGTGCCCCTCAACCTAAGCTCCTAAGGCTAACCACCTTGCACAATATAGTGATCATGGGTAGCTCAATACTGAGGCACACACATATCCCACTCACTAAGTTGAATATGAAGAAGGTAACAGCCAAATATCTATCACATGCCAGCATCCAACACATAACACAGCCAATAATGGCACTCCACAACAACTACAGGTATCACTCTGTATCCATGTGGGTGTGAATGACTTGGGACACACCTCCCTGGACTACATGACAAGAGAAATGATTGAACTCTCTGATTATATGGTCCAGGCAGGTGTGACAGTAGCCCTGAGCAGTGTGCTGCTGTCACCCAGAATGATGCTGCAGTACTATCAACAGATGATTGACTGCAACATTGGCTTACTTGTTTTGTGTCATTCTCAGGGGATCCAGTACTTCTCTGCTTGGGATGACATGATTGACAGAACCCATTCACTTGCCACAGATGCCCTACATCAGTCAGCGCTGGGTTTCCAGGTACTGGGTAAGTGTCCTGCCACCCCTATGATGCCTTATTAGGCAGTGTTCCTGATGTTATTACCATTATAACAGATACACATGCATGCAATCTGAGGGTCATGCTGCTCAACAGTAGACATCTAACTGTTAGGATGCAGTCACTCACAGCACTCATTGGAGTGGAGGACACGTCTGCTGTAATGCAGAGGTGACTCACAGCAGCAGACAGCAGCCCTGCAGTATCAGGCTATGACACATTCCACAGCTGTCAGCCCCCAAATATGGACCACACCACACCTCCACAGGTGTTGTCTCCATATTCATTATGGCTAGGAACACCTCCAGACTTGTATCCCAGCATAATGCATTGAATATACTTCCGGTACAGCTGCCTTGGGGTAATAGTACAATCCAGACCATAACCTGCTATGGGTCCACATCTATGTCCGTAGACTGCCAATGCACATTCCTCAACATCCTGCCATCTATGATGGTCCAATGCAGCACTGACATAGTATGAGACTTCAACTACCCCTCCATCACCTGGGGAAAGTAGCCAAGTGCCAGTAGAGTGGCCCAACACTTCTGGGATTCATCATTTCCAATGCCCTGGAACAGCTCATACTGACTCCTGGTAGAGGATGCAGCAACCTTGACCTGTATTAATTACTTAAATATGGGACTGTTGCTCATCCACAGTTGTCAATCCCTACTGGTGAAATCCACGCAGGCTGTAATCAACATGGAACTCAACATGTCAGCCACCCCCCCCCCACAAAGGTAACCATCTTGCAAAACCTCTCCAAAGCTGACTTTGCAGCCATGAAAATGGGTGGATGACGTCACTTCACCCATGGCAATGGGACATAGCTGCATGACTGTGGAATCATACACATATGTGCTGCACAAACAGGTACATGAATGCATGGTACTAGCCAGAGCCAACAGAACCCAGACATTGTCCTCCAAACACTGGGAGACAATGTGATGGTCCCCAACCATTACTAAAGTGTACATCAGAAGGAGGACACTGTTCCAGAGAAAGGTTGTGTTCCATGACTGCTGAACTCCCTTCTTAGCCTCAAACACAACTTTGGATCCCTCATGGAATCCCCCACAGGCATCTATGATGGCAGACATGCATCCGACACTGATGACAATCAGAACAGCCTTTGACAGTTACATCAACAACCTCCACAGCATTAAACACAAGTGCTGTGAGTTACTGCACAATGCTAATACCTATCCTGAGACAACAGATATTGGCCACAGCCTTGGCAACACATTCAGTGCCAGCTTTACCCCTCTCTTCCCCCACAAGTGAAGTACTGAGTGAATGTGTTCTCACATGCTGTTTCCTGTTTCTGTTCTAGACATCTGTGTGTTGCCAGGATGTGGCCCTGCAGCAAGACCACGGGGTATGGCAGTGTGGTAACACATCAACCATGCCTTAAGCAGGGTACAGTTGTATGTGCATGGAAATCCCTGGTCTGTAACACAATGACTGCATATGCCTCACAGATTATAGGGCTGAGGGTTGTACATAGGTATATGTTGATTTACAACATCTGTTGTAGAGCGGAGAATGGTATGTGTTGTGGTTTGGACACAACCTGGACACACCTCTGATTGCTAATAACCACAGCCACAGGGGATATTCATCAACCAAACACACTGAGATTATTATTCACACACACACACACACACACACACACACACACACACACACACACACACACACACACACACACACACACACACACACACACACACACACACACACACACACACACACACACACACACACACACACACACACACTCACACACATGCACACACTCACACACAACTTTACATTTGACAGGACTGAGATTACAACTGCTACATGGATACTTATTTGTACTATAGTGTTACACAGTTATCACAAGCACCACTGAGACTATAGGGCTGAGGGCTAACCAAAGGAATTTCTACAGTGAATAACATCAGCACATCATATGATATAGGCCAATGGGATGTGTACTGGGTGGGAAGGGCCTCATAATGGGATTCTCTCTGTCACTGTCTGTCTCTCTCTTTGCCACGTCTCTGTGTGTATATGTTTGACATATTATACCTTAGATATGTGTGAGTATTCCTATCCAGTGTGTGTGTGTGTGTGTGTGTGTGTGTGTGTGTGTGTGTGTGTGTGTGTGTGTGTGTGTGTATGTGAAGTATCAATGGTGGACAATTTGGTGTGTGTGCACAGATATTTGTGAATAACTGATATCTGTAGTCCACTGTGTTGTCAGACATGGGTTCCATTTCTCTAAGTGTAGGAGCATGCCCAGTATGACCTTCTATATTGAGTGTGTGCATCTATTCCAGGGAGAGTTGGACTCCAGTTCAGGGTTTTGTGTGCTACAGCTACACCTAGAAACCTGTTTCTGCAGGATATCTGTAGATAGGTTTGCCAATATGGAGACACAATGGGTGTAATATACAGGGGATACTGTAACTATTGCTGGCTGTGCTGCTTGTGTAACATGGTTGGTTGTAGCATAGATTTTCTGGCATATGTACTCTTTTACACTGTGATGTATAATGTAATCAACTACTGACAGTTATCATTCATTGCTTACAGTTATTTAGCAGGGAAATTCAAGATGACTGAAGCTGAGACCAATATTCTGAGGCATAGATGACACATTCTGGCACACTCCTGCCATTGTGAAGGGGTAGCTACAGACAATAGACTGCCGGTTCTGTGTAAATGGTCCAGCACCTTGTTAGTATGCTGGCTGGGGATCCCCTTCTTGTGCTTTTCTCAACTTAACAGAATGGCCATATCCTGCTGCATATACCTCTCAGCTGTACAGATACACCCATGTTATCCAGAGGCAGAACTCATATATCTGGTCAGTTTACCTTCACATTGTAGTTTACAAGCAGTTTTGTGGCTATTCATTCATAGGTTTGCAGTCAAGGGGTAGTATGGGTGGACATTAGAGTTTCAGACTTCACACACTCCATGACATCCATGCTTCTACACCCCCGTCTGTTATTCTCTCCTCTTCCTAACATTATGAAAGCAATATCTCAGAGTTATCCCTATAGTTGGGCTTTATCCCAGTAGTATTTATGGCCTGGTCCACAGTTCATGCAATAGGACATGGGGAGGTATGCTACTGGCATTTGTCAACATGGCCTTGCATTTGTTTTCTGTTTACTGTTAGGTTGTTAGTTAGGACCCCCTGACATTCCATACATTGGCACTATGGGTGTAGGCCATTTGAGAGTGCCATAGGCCATCTGTAGCAGGCCAATGCATTCTGTCACTCATATGTTCCCAGGCTGCAAGCCAGTGGATTACCCTGGGGTGACAGTGGTAGTGGTTGAGGTGTTCCTGTCAATCCTTCCTGTTCATACTGATCCACGAGTCTGGATGTGATCAGGTTGCTGCTTACAGCTAGGGACACTCCTGCATTAGACACCTATTCAGCATGCAGCATCATATATGTATTCTTATACAGAGATGTGTTCATGCTGTACTCATTCCCTACAGCAAGGATATGACCTGTGATAAAGTTGTGGCTGATGGTGAGGTGAGCTGGGTGCAAGTGTGATATGGAAGCTACTGGAACCTGACTCACAAATATACCTGGGACATTCCTCTTATGCTGGCTTGTGTGTGGACATGGGCAGCCTGTTATTACTTTATAACAGTGCCTTTTGTGGTCTGCCAGTGATTGGCCAGACTACCAGTATTCCATACTAGAGGGACAACTAATGTGATGCTAACCTCTATGTATAATTCCAAACTTGTGTGCAGTTGACAGTTATTTTATATGCACTCTGTGTAGGTTACTTCCACCTGTGTACTGTTTCTATGTATGAGCCCCCATTCATGGTGTGTCCAGCTTTCCAATGGTGACAGATATTGACATCTGGACAGTGAGTATGTACAACTGCTGACATGGATGAAGCTGAAACGTAGTGTGGTTGGCACTGCAGTTGTTGGAACATGGCTCCGTCGACCACTGTACTGTACCTAGGCCACTGGGACACAAACATCCAGGCCCACATGCTGACCACTTCCAGGCAATATTAAACATTCAAACTTACCACACTGATCCCTGCTTATTGTACACATGCAACAATGTAGATTGGGACAGCTATGGCAATCTGTGCTCCAGTGATATTACTCCTCAAACTTACATGTTACTGCATTTCTACATGGGATTGTGGGGAGGGGGGTGCACACCTGAAGACTTTAAACATTTGCAATGACTGTACTGTTATTTTGGTTACTCTGTTAGCTTCCATTTCATATTATATTGTGACCTATCATGCAGAAAGGAGGCATGTCAGTAGCGTACACATGTTAGATCTTAATGGCATAAATTTCATTTTTAGACTTCTTACCCTTCAGAATTAAAATGCAACTGACAGACCTGTTGTAGTATGTCTGTGTAGGTTTGGGGGGGCTGTTCACCATTGCCATCATTTGGAAGCCTTAGCCCGGCCTTTCTTTATGGTCATCTACATGTGTCCTGCTGGGTGAGTCTGGTGGTGGGTATGTGACCTTCATTGACATCCATGTGTGTGACCTATTGACACCCACAGTTATTTGGGCCATCACATGTACTGCGGTGGGAGTTGTCACCTTATGTAGTACTGCCTAGTATGTTGACACCAGTATTTGTTATGGATTTCTTGCTGTCGTATATAGGTGTCAGCTGTCTGCTGTTATCCCATTCAGCCACCCAATTCCCCTGCATGCTTGCATCCATATCATACATACAACTATCAGAACATACTACTCCATTCAGTAATTGATAGGAAGGGTGACTTACCTTGTTGCTAGGCCAGTACTGAGGATGGTGCTGGAGGGCTGACTATGTCAGATGCACATAGTGCCCTCCCTATACATGGTAAAGCATAGGTAGTGTCATGTTTGGCATCCCTTTTACTGTATGTGTGAGTCAGAGAGAGGTATCAGTCGCTGGGTCCCTACAGTGCCAATGTGTGTGCTATGCATTGCCTCTTTGCCAAGCCCTGGGCATACTGGGCATGCCTGCTTCTGCCTACAGGGGCAGGCTCAGGATGTTCCTCCTCTGAGTCCCTCTGTGCCTGTGCTGGCCTTGGCAATGGTGGAGGGCTGTGTGGCCCTGCCCCGTGCTGTTCCTGCTGCAGCCGTTTCTGCAGGATCATATTGTGTAGCATGGCACATACTATGAACATTTGTGTACATGTAGCTTGGAGAGTACTGCAAGGCTCCACCGGATATGTCAAGGCAGCAGAACCATGACTTGAGCATCCCAAACACATGCTCTACAATGATCCTGGTTTGTGCGTGTGCCTCATTATGTTGTTCTTGTTTGGGTGTGTGTGTATTTCTGATAGGTGTCATTAGCCACGGCTCCAGTGCATAGCCAGCATCCCTCACTAAATGGCCATATGGGATGTCCCCCTGGCAAATCCCTGATGCAGCTGTGAGCAATGCCAGATGTGGGAGTCGTGATAGCTTCCAGGGCTGCCAGCACACACATTCATAATAATGCCCTGGGCATTGCACACAACCTGGCAATTGATGAAGGGGAAGCCCTTGCGGTTTATGTAGACCTTACCCCGCTCACTGGGTGGTGCTTTGATGTGGATGTGCATGCAGTCTATACCACCAACTACCTCAAGGTATTCTGCTATATGGTGGAAGAGATGCATACTTCTGGTCAATGCCTAATGCGTGTTGGGGAAATATATGTGCTCATTCGCATGTGGTATCATGGCATCCAGGAACTGGTGGAGTACCCTGGATGCTGATGCCTCTGAGAACCCCATGATATCCCCAGTTGGTCTTTGGAAGGTACCTGTGGCTAGTATTCTTAAGCCTACACATACCTTGGTATCCACTGGGATGGGTTCCCCTCTGTTAGTTCTGCGTGTGAGGCGTGGCCGGCACAGCTCAGTGATTTGCTGTAGAATGTCCCTGTCCACTCTATAGCACTCTACTATCTCCAGCTCACGTAGGCCCTGGTAGGTTACCCTGGGTCTGTACACTCTTCTCCTCCTCCTCACTGTGGGTCAGTTGTCAGCATTCTCCTCCTCACCACCCTCAGTCTCTAGCACATATTGATGGAGTAAAGCAGCAGCAGCCTCTAACATTTTTAGTTAGTTTTGCCAGTTAAAAATGCCCAGTTGGTGTACACTTGTGGTGTAGAGTTTGTGGGAAAAAACAGTCTATAGGGTGTTTGCATAGTTTATAGTACTGTGCTGGGCTGCTGCATATGTAATTGACTGATTCTGATACATTCCACCTGCCAGCTATGCTAGTTCTCCTTGATTGCCTTCCTACTGCTGTTTCCCCTTCCCATTTCCTCCCTATTTAAGCCTTGAGGCACGCCACACATACCCAGTGCTGGAATGTTAACAGTGCTGCCATTTCCTCTTTTTGTTTTTCTGTTTGTGTTTAAAACCCGGTGCATGGCGCGCACACCCATTTAGACTATGTACACACTGCTCAGGCACATCTGACACACCCCCTTCCTTAGCTGTGCTTAGCTAAGGGCAAACATGGGCCACAGAGCTCCAATGAGCTTACAGCAAGCATGGCACCCCCCCCTTTTGAAGTCATTCAGCTTTTAGACTTGCACTGTTGTATTGCTGCACCTACATGGTTAGGGACAAGATGACACTTTGAAGAAATATGTGATTCAGTATAACTCCCCTCATTTGCATACCCTAGTGTGTAGGTCGTTAGTTACTGCACTAAAACGGACCCTTTCCCCTTGACAACCAATGCTCCCTGGTATTGTTTACATTCTGCATGCCATTCACTATAAGGGCAAAATGCAGACTTAACTTAAAATTAAGTTTTCACATTTTTTTTTATTTTTGGTACGATCCCGTTTGCGCTCTGCTGTCCTATGCTTAAACGGCTGAGATCAGCAAAAAAAAAAAAGTATTATTTTCATAATAATTCATCAATTTTAATGCCAATGGCCTTATATTTTGCCATTAGCATGTCTAATGTACATAATACATGCTTTTTCATGAGCTGTCATACCTCCGTTTTTCCAAATACATTTCTGCACTGACACTGTTCTAGCACGGAGACCTGGCAGCTTGGTGAATCACTAAATCACCTCATTTGCATGGTTTTCCCTAGCAAATGAGGTGATTTGCATGCCGGACAGTTTTACATGCTAGAACAGTGTAGGGCTACTTGTGCATGTGAAAACAGCACTATCCTGAATTGCTTAGCGGCCATTTTCTGTGCAGGAGCAGCTACACTGTTCCTGCATGGAAAAAAATGGCTTCCTGAATCTTGAGGTATGTGTCTGAGTTAGAAATGTAGCAAGAAGATGTGTCCAAATTAGAAATGCAGCAAGAATATGTGTCTGAATTAGAAATGCAGCAAGAATATGTGTCTGAATTAGACATGCTTTAGTACTTTAAACCTGTGTACAAAACATACAGCATAAAAGAGAGTAATCAGTCAAAGGCTGTGATTCTATTTAGTTTCCCCAAGTGTTGAAGCTCACTTAGAATAACTGCAACGAACATTTCCCTGTCTTACTTCCAGGGTCACAAACCTTGAGAAGGTCATAAATATTTTAGCTTTTACTAGCCACTCCCACAACTTATTCCATCTACATACCACCTTTCCAGGAAGAAGTATTCCTCAATACCTAGCAAGTCCATCAATATACCTCATATCCAGTAAGAAATGTTCCCTGATATCTAATCTGAAATGTGTTGCCTTAATTTGATAGTCATGCCCCAAAATGCATTTTCCTACCTGTACAGCCAAACCTATTCACATATTCTCTTTACTGCCTTATAAGCTCATGCTATGCCTACCCTGTCCCTCTCTGTCTTCTCTTTTTCTAAGAAGAGACCAAGTTCCATAAATCTTGTCTTGTCATACATTGTTTCTTCAGCCCCCACTCCCCACCCCCAGCTCTGTGTTGATTTATTTATTTATTTATTTGCAGTTTGTTAACTGGGGTAGTCCACTGGGCCATACTGAGCCTGTTTTCTCTGGAGGCCTGGGGAGAAAAACTCCATATCAATAGAAAGATTGCACATTACAGAAATATTGTAATATTCAGAAGAGTTGTACAATTCAAATCAAGAGTTATACTCCTAATGTAATATGTACAGAAAATATATCAATCCAAGAATTATACACATTAAAATTCAAAGATAAGATATTAGCTAATGGTAAGTGTTAAATAAATTTGTTAGAGTCAGACTGTAAAAATCATTGAGTTATTCAAACACAATGTCAATTAATAACAAACAATAATGCAGGAAAGCTAGGATATCTTAAAGCTCTAATGTACATTAGGAGGCAAAAAACCATACACAAAGTTTGTATAGAATTTTGACTGCTTTATTGACCAAAACACATTGGTTATATACATTTCATTATCAGTTTTGCCCACCTTACTGGTGTGGTCAGTGACAGGGTCTTTACATCATAGTAATTCATAAGAAGTGCTGAGTTTGTGTTTTTCAAAGTCCTTTTCCCATGAGAATGTTGCAGCCTTGCAAACAGCTGGTCAGTCACGATGACCTCCTGAGGATGTAGCCAATTCAAGGTTCTCTGATTAGTTCAAATACAATAGATGTATGTCTTCCTTAAAGTCTCCTTTGTTTCTCTTGTCCCCAGCTGCACTATCAGAGATAGTGCCAGGGCTACTTCCTGGTGGAGGCAGGAAAGAGGACATACATGCGAACAGATTTATTATTTTCTAACTTTGCAAAATAATCTTTACTTGAAAGACATGAGCCAGACTGCATCTGCAAGCTGCCAAGGTCAAATTTCTGATTACACTGCAGCTTGTACTTCAAGCAATAATATGCAGGTTTATTTCTACTGTTATTCTAGTAAGACAGAATTAAATGCATTAAGTACATTTATTCCTAACTAAGGCACACATTTCTCTATATATTTGATCACACAACTTTATATGTGTTTGAATGATTAAATACACATCTTCCTAAGCAGCACACATTGTAAATATATTTTTCTAGGCAGCATGTATGTAAATATATTTTCTAAGCAGCATGTATGTAAATATATTTTCTAAGCAGCACACATTGTAAATATATTTTTCTAGGCAGCATGTAGATTTTTCTAACAGTAAGCCTTGTCATTGAATGTATTGTCAGAAAAAAAGGAGAAGTTTCATGGGGGTAGGTTAGCAGAGGTCTAGGAGCAAGAGCACTTCCAGGTAGAGGAGAGGTAGGAGTGTACAGAAGATTTAAGAGTGTCAGGGTTGTGGATAGTTCTAAGGGATAGTGGGATAGCATTCCGTTTTTTGTCGAGGGAGAAATAGAAGATAAGTTGCCCGGGTAAGTGCTTAGGCTTGTACACCCAGATAAGGGAGCCCGCAGGATTTTTTGCAGGGGGGTGCAAACCCAGAGCCCCACCCACATAGCTCTCCCCGCCCCCGCCAACACAGCCCCGCCCAAGTCCACCCACCCCAAGCCCCGCCCACACAGCCATTCCAGAGTCCCATTACTTGGCTATTTCTCCC
Source organism: Protopterus annectens (assembly GCF_019279795.1). Taxonomy (NCBI): domain Eukaryota; kingdom Metazoa; phylum Chordata; order Ceratodontiformes; family Protopteridae; genus Protopterus; species Protopterus annectens. Next base: position 472,264,322 of record NC_056745.1, on the reverse strand, counting down.
CATTTGCCATAGACACTGTTCAAATCTCTGTGTGCATACTGTTTTATGCTTTAGTTCTACAATGGTTACAGGCAGTTGGATTTAATTTACAACTTTTATTTCAAACATTATCGCCTAAACACTGATAGACATTTACTAAACCTAAACAAAGCAATAGTCTTACAACAAAAACAGACTTGGCATTAAAGCTTCTCTACTTTTGAAACTCACATTCAATGAAACAGCATTGAAACCCACATTCAAAGAAAATGCATCTGGCCAGTGGCAGTTATTTACCTTTGAACTGTTTTCAAGCAATAGGCTCCTTGCACACTGTTAGGGCCATGCAAAAGTTATTTGATGTACCTGATTGTATTAATTATAATATATAATTGAATTATATCCCTTGCATTATACAGCAACACGAGTGTGTTTTAAATTTTTAGTTTTGAACATTTTTCCAGTAAGCAATGAAACAAAATATACAAACCAATAACGACAAACTGCCCAATTCAGAACATTTCAACCATAAAAGGCCACTCATTACAATCCACCAATATCAGTCAATACACACAATCTCTGCCGAAGTAAAGGTAATCTGAATAATTCCACATTAAAGATATCTGAAACTAATGAAGAGGTTGTTGCTAGAAAACAACTGTATATTTCAGTGTTTAATCTACAAATTCAGTGCCTGCTGCCTTCAAAGAATAAATTGCCTATGTTAAATTAAAAAAAATGGTAAGCTGGTATATTGCAATAGAAAATGGATGGAAAGCTGAAAAACAGGTTCATAGTTATTAGGCATCTCATCTAAAGGAGGACATCCTCAGGACTGCAGCATACAAATGTACATGCCGTAGGAATAAAACCTCAAGCCTCTATATTAAGATGCAAGTATTCTACTTGTGGTGCTACTAACATAGCTTTAAAACTTTATACCACAATAGAGATACCATTTGCTAAACAAAACAGTTGCACATTGTAAATAGACTTAGCATGAGCAGCAGTAAACTTCACTTCCCTTAAACCTCACAGTTCCTTGAAAATGCACTTGAAAATAAATTCCACCTGCTAACTCTAACTTGGGCATTTCACTGTCTCTCTCTCTCTCACACACACACAAACATACCACACCCCTCAAGGCCTCAACCTTAGTGCAAGAAATCTGGACAAAGTCTAAAATAAATAGGGACAGATTATAAATATGGCTCTCAAACTTAGAAAATTGCAAGAATAACAGGATTTGTGTTAGTATGCATTTTTCTAAATGATATGATGTCTAAAACTGAAATGTCTCATTATTTAGCAACTTCAATCCTTTTTAGGAGGAATATGGGGCAAAAATCTGGACATTCTGCAAAAACCTGGACAGCCGAGGGGTATGCTACCTCCCTCTTACACACACACACACACACACACACACACACACACACACACACACACACACACACACACACACACACCCCCAAATAATTCTGGTCAAACTTGAATTAGTTCTGGGAATGTTGCATTGAACGGCACCGTGCTTGATCTGAAGTGGGTGAAATCCTGGTAGCCAGTGATAATAACTGATCTGCAGCTCAGCAATGTAGTGCATTAAAGCATTTTTAGCAGAGCATTGTTTCATCACTACCTATTGTGTTTGCACATAAGCTGTAGTTATTTAAACATTTGCCTTTTTTGATTACTACAGAGTACATTTACCCACCAGAGCTATTGTGTTTTGACTTCAGTGTGGAGCTTACCTAGTTGTTGCAGGGCTTGGCTTTTAAGTAAGGTAGCAATGCTTATTTACCATATACCATTAAAGCCACCCAACTACAAGTGTACTAACACACAGACACTGCTATAAGACACTGGTCTCCAATAAAATGTAATGAGCTTCTGAAAATACTGTAATCCTGTCCTTTTATTACAAATACTGTCATATGCATTTCAGTACCCAAGGCTTATACATTATCTAGTTATGTAAATATTCTCTGCATGGCAACAACGAAAAGGCTTTCAATGCTGGTAATTCTTTAACAGTATGCTTACTAAAGCTTACTTGCATCTTACAATCTCCGACAAGCTTACCTGATGTTCATTAATCCATGGCTACTTAAACAGAGCAACTGGGCACTGTGACAGCATGCAGTTCCTGAATAATAAGAAGCATAAATCAACAGTATAAAAATCTGATAGAAAATCAGAACATTCTGCAAAATCAAGGACAGATGAAAAGCCACGGTCGTATTTGTGATCTACCTTGGATGGGGGAATACTCTGCACACTTACACTGCATAACTGCTCCTTGCCTTCCTTGGACACATCCAGAGCCACTACAATGGGGGGTAGGGTGCAATAAGTATGTCATAATTTGAAATGTCTCTGGCTGACAGTGATGGCTCTGACACTCATACCTCCAACTTCAGAGCAAGAAATCTGGGCAAAACCATACATAGAACTAGAAGTGGGACACAGGCCCAAAAATAAGGCCAATTTTTAAATATTGCTCTTATTAACTTAGATAATAGAACAGTAGTAGATCTTGCATTAGTACGACTTTTCTGAAGGGTATAAAATCTGAAACTCAAATGTCTGCCATTATTTTCTAACTTCAATCTTTAATGACTTGCCACTAATTTGCCAGAAAACCACAATTTTATGAAAAATGGACCAAAATGTGATGCAAAAATATAAAGTTGCCACACAATACAGCTGGGAACCTTTCAAAAAAGGGACACCTTTTTAATATTAACACTGCTAACTTGAGCAGCTAACAAAATAAGAGCATCTACATGCATTTCTGAAATGAAAGTAATCTATAACTCTGATCATTAGGTGGAGAATGGTGTGTATGTGTTTCAGCAACATAAATCATGAACTTGTACTATAAAAAACTGGGCAAATCTTTTCTGCGCTTACATGACTATGTGTTTGTGAAACTGCAGTTTGCTAACCAAATTCAAGGATATCATTTTAGTTCCACCAGCAGCCAGGTTTGGAATCCCTGGAGATTCCATTATGAGTCCCTTCTTTTCTGTGTAGATATCAGCCAGGCAGCTTTTCCTGCTCTTTATCTACCTGTAAGACACTCCGATATGTCGGTGATGTCATTTTCTGCAAGCATCTACTATCAGTAGAGATCCTGTCCACAGACTTCCTGAATGACTTTGCTTTCTGTGTAAAACTAGCTCTCCTAAAATAGATTTCTTTTAAATATCATCAAAAGTAATAGTGTTGTTAAGTTCTCAGGTCTCTACATGTTACCCATCCTCATTTCAATCAAAATATCAAAATCATCAATGTTACTTACGTCGGATACCCTGGTTACCTTGCACCTTCCTTTTAAAGTCTATAAGCCTGTATCCTAAACATCCATAATGCCACAGGTACTATACTTAAAACATGCATTTAGAGCCACTTCTGTTCTTTCTATGATTCCCAACTTGCTGGTCATGGCTTCACACTCATTTTTCTTGCCCCAGGGCCCTCCCTGTTAGTTATATATTTATAAATCTGTAGTGTGCTCCTCACTACCCAGCAGATTAACTTAGTCCAGAGTTATATCTGTCATTTTGTTCTACCTGTTTCTAGACTTATCCATCCTTGCAAGCTCTACTCCCTGCATCACAGGTTCCACCGAAGTATTAGGTCATGATCATTTTATCTTTCATTAACCACACAGTCAGGTCACAAAAACCTACAGAGTCCTACCATATATCTCCACTCCTCAACTTTGCCTGGTTGTGCCACACCAGATCCTAATGGCATCTTCTGCTCCACGAGGATCAAGTTCACATGCTCACAACCAAAAACTTTCATTGCATGTGATCTTCTAAATTATAGCCTGAGTACAAGCATTCCCAGAATATTTGCAAGCAACAATGATGCAAAAAACAAGTTTTTACACGAGTGGGGGGGGGGCATGAGGGGCTTGCCCCTAAATGATCCAAACTTCATTATTCTCACTGTGACATTGCTTCAGCTTGGAGAAAGAATAGTTATTGACAGCAGTGTAATGTCTCAACTTTTTTTTAAGGTGCATTAATTTCAGATTACCCTGAACGTGCTAATAAGCACATGCACAGATCATGCCTGCAAAGATATGAACTAAGAAACTGAACAAATGCTAGTTCTAGCACTTGAAGATCAAGTCTGATGGATGAACAAGAGAATATCAAGTGCTCCATGAATGTAAAACCTGCATTTCTATTTTCGCCTTATATTTCTTAAGCTCAGCCCTCAACAAATGGAATAATCTCTTCAACAAGCTAAGGCAAATCTTTTGATGCAAATCCTTTTTTTTCAAACTTTCAGCAGTATATGCTACCCCAGTTGATCTGCCAAGGTATAGCAGTCTACCTCCATCCTTAATCCAACCCTTCCACTGTAATATCTGCTTCTGGCAGTCTTTAGCCCTTCCACCAAAGCATGCCTATATTGAAATACCCAATGGCAGGCAGTAATAGCAGTTGTTCATAACTATCTTATTTTACTAAACCACATGTTCTCAATAAGTACTTACTGCATCGTTTGTTTCACTTTCTCTTATTTATAAGATCACCCTTCCTTGCCCCAAAATGTGCACTATGACACACTAAATACCTAAAACTGTAATTTGTAATCAAGGGTGTAGTTTGGGATACTCAATGCACTCAAAAAAGTTATTTTTTTCTGAGAATTTGGTAGAAACCTCAAAACTCAAAAAGTACAGAATGTTTAGAACTGTATAAGTGTATGCTTACAGCATAGAAATGTACAAAGAATGCTTGTGTGAAAAGAATGCATCTCTAAAATAGTTTTTTAGGGATATCGATGGTAACAGTTATCCTATATGCTTGGGTAGCATTTTGAAGGTTGAGTATGTTTTTTAAAATGATAAGTGGATGGTGGGGGCAACAACATTAAGTCTGAGGGGATGTGTTTGCTAAGAGATAGTAACACTAACACACACACACACACACACATACACACACACACACACACACACACACACACACACACACACACACACACACACACACACACACACACACACAGTCCCATCTTCCGTCCAACTACTCACTCTGAAAGTGTCCCATCTTCCGTCCGTTTCAGTTTCCGCTCGCTCCTAAGTATCCATCCATCCCGCTTGCGAAACCGAAACCGTCCGTGTCCCGCCTCCATCTTCAGTGAAGTCCGTCTCAGTTCCCGCTTGCGAACCCGAAACCGTCCGTGTAAGTTCCCGCTCGCAAACTTGAAAATATGAGCACTGCGTGATGAGCGACACCCGCGACTGGACTTCTTTCTTCTTAAAGAAGAACGCGCCCAAAAAAAAAAACTTTTTAAAACTAACTAGTCAGCCGATTTTGCACCCAGAGTAGATTTGTGTTCTCGGATCTAAGGGTCCTATTGGGAATGTAGGAGGTAAAGATGGAAGTAAGGAATGTGCAATTAGAGGGTTGAAAGATAAGTTTGTGAGCAGTGGTAAGTTGAAAGTAGTCTACGTAGTTTGGAAGTTCAAGCCAATTTAGATACCGAAGAGCCATACAGTGGTGGGAGGTGTGTTCTGAGTTAGTTGTGAATTTGGATATCTTGTTGTAGCACGCTTCTAGTTTGGCTTTTTGGGGGGATTGGAGGTTGACAAGTATAGGTGAACCATACATGAGAGAGGGGAGAAGGTAGGTGGATGCTATTGCTTTCCTAGATGAGTGGGTTAGGTATTGATTGTTTCTGTAGAGCAATCCCAGTGATGGGATGAAGATCATGATTTTAGTTTTGTTTAAGTTCAGAGCTAAGTGGTTGGTTGTCATCCAATTTTCAGTGGTGGAGAAGGCTGATTGTGTCTTGAGTATTAGATCCAAGATTGAGTCAGCTGAGCAGATGACTGTAGAGTCATCTGTGTACTGAATTATGTCAGCGTTGGGGATAGAGGTGCGGAAGTTATTGATAAAGATGTTGAATAATAAGGGGCCAAGCACTGAGCCTTGTGGAACTCCGGTAGGTGTATTGAGTTAGGATGAGAAGGAATTTTGCCATTTGACTGCTTGTTTCCTGTCAGAAAGATAGCTACAGAACCAATTTATAGTGGTGGGTGAAAGATAGAAGCAAGAGAGTTGTGATAGAAGTGTGGGGGGGGGCAGTATCAAAGGCTTTTGAGAGGTCTAGCAGTATGGTTGCAACAGTTTTTCCTTAGTCACGGGCCTTATTTACTGTATCGAGGAGTGATATAAGGGCTCTGGTAGTGCTCTGACATGGTCGAAAGCCATGTTGAGATGGAGATAGAAGGTGGTTATGGGTAAGATGGGGCATGATTTGGGAGTGGATACATTGTTCTAGTATCTTGGAGATTAGGGATAGGATGGCAATAGGGCAGAAGTTGTATATGTCATGATTTTTGTCTCCCTTGTGTAGAGGGAGAATACCTTTTCCCACAAATTGGGTACATAAGATTCCTGAATAGATCTATTAATCAGGATGGCAATGGGGTAAGCAATGGCATTAACAGCTACCTTTGGAAGGTGGGTGGTAGGTTGTCAGGAGCATTAGACCAAGGGTTAAGCTTTAGGAGTAATCTTTTTATAGTTGAGGTGGAGATGGGTTGTAGTGTAAGGTTGGGGGAGGGGTGGGATGGGTGCTTTAGTAGCTTTCTTTCCAGCAGTGTTCTCTTTCTCTCTGTGAGGCTTCTCGAGTATTGCAAGCAGTATTCCAGCTGTGCTCATTGAAGGGACTGATAGAAAGGCCTCTTCAGCTCCTTATCTATCATTACCTAGACATCAATGCATAGAGCCTCTTACTATACAGTTTGTACATGCTGTCCTCATCTGCCATTAAACCCCATAACCCATGTTTTTTATTGTCCTCTAAATCCTTCTCTTCTTTGGAGTTGGTTTATGAGATTGATTCCCCAAGTGTGAGTCTTACCTGTGGGTTATGATTTCACAGGTACATCAGTGTGCACTTGGAAGGATGAAGCTACTACCTTTTGGAGCATGCTTCTAGACACATCAGGTCCCCCCCCCAGACTTGTATCCAAATCAGATACTATGCTTCTGACTCTTGTATCATCTGCATAGGAACAGATCCAGATTTCTGTTCAATGTTTGTTGTCAAAGAGGAACATAAATTAAGGCTGAGCCAATGAAAGACTCTTGTGGGGTACCACTTGTAACCTGTTTCCCCATCTTCCTTCTTGTTTTTACTTTTAAATTCCTGAGATCATTTTTCACAGAGTAGAATCTCATTATTGCTGTTGCTAGTATTATTCTGGATTTTTTTGGATATCTATTAGTTCACCGTGGATGTCAAGCTGTTATTATATAAACAGATCAGTTTATTCATTTACTTTATTTACCTGACATTTGTTTACCAAGAAACTCCACCAGAAAGTGGCCATTTTCAGCGGAGGCCCAGGGAGAAAAGCTTCACAATCATACCATTTCAAAACTAAAGTACATATATTTTTAATCATAAAGTATCATGTTTTATTACAAAACATCAAACAGAAAAAATTTAAATCTCCAAGTATCATGTTATACTACAAAACATAAGAGTGAAAAAATACTGTAATGAGAAAAGCATCGAACATATGTTGCATAGTAGAGTGCAATGAAAAACAATAACATGACGTGGAGAAAATATGTGAGGAAAAACTCAGCATTTATATTATTTGTTGCGTCGATTAGTGTGTGATAAATGAGACCTGAGATAATTCTAATAGGATATCAGAGATTAGTTGATTAGAGACTGTGAGGTGAAACTGAGTGATGTCTTGGTATGAAAGAGGTGTTGATATTATGGTTATAGACGGAAGGAGGATGGAGAGAAGAAGATTATAAGAAGAGTGCAGGGCAGGGTGTCTTCCAGTACCTTAGGTGAGTAGGGAGAAAAGAGAATGGAGTAGAAGAAAGGTCTGCAGAGATGAAGTGGATAAAGTAAAGTAGTGGGAAAAACAAAAAAAAGGAGTGGAGTAGGAGGCTGGAGAGGGTTGTGAAGTGTGATCTTGGTTGAAGGGGGTGAGTAAAGTATAGTGAGTAATTTCAGCCAGGACTGGCACAGGCACCGGTGCTTGTTTCCTAATCACCTTTAGAAACTGAATATCTTACTTGATATTGAATTAAATACATAAACGATGTTGCAATATTAATATACATACAACCTAATAAGACAAAAGACAAATAATAGTATATATCAAACAAAAAGAAAATAGATAATTAATAAATACTTAGCTGACTACAATGTGAAATGATTAACTTGTTGATCACAGTCAAATAGCTAAATTGTAAGATGTGAGGATGGTCCTTGTTTAGTAAGTAGACGTCACTCAATTTCCAAGCAGTAGCACTAAAGCCATATATAGACATCATTATTCCCGATGAAGTCCTGAATGATTACAAGTGAAAAGAGACATGCAGAAAGCATCCTATGATCAAACAACCACAGTAAGCCCACGGTAGCCTGCGAATGGGGAGCAGCAAGGTTCCAACAAATGCAAACCATTTGCAAAATGGATGACTTCACAGTCCAATGTATAGCTATTGAAGCTTAATTGAAAATCCTAATGAAGAAGATGAAATCCATGGCATACACATTTCCAAAATTTAGAGACAAAGTCCATACATCCATTAGCCTCTTTTGAAACAGATTTCCAACAGGAATAATTAGCCAGACTGCTGTGAACTGCCCAAGCAACAATGCAGTGCTGTGTGAAGCTAAAAATGTTACTGCAACACTGGAGTGGGTCAGCCCTCTCCATGTTAAACACTGAATAGATTTATGGAAAATAAATAATACGTTGAACCACAGTAAATGTAACAGTAAACTAACATTTAAGCATAAAGTTCAGTCTACAGTAATACCATCAGCAGAACAAAGAAAATGGCAGGCTAAATAATAAAATTACTAAATAGACTGAAATCATGTTAACACCCGGAGGCAGCCATCCACTGTCATCACCTTCAGATTTCATCTTGGGAGGCCTTAAGGAACAGCTTGTCTAGACAGCTGATATTCATGCTCTTTTACTTGATGTTTTGTATTATGTGTCTTTTTACAGTGACGCAGCTGTGAACATGTGCTGTGGCACATATGTGAAACATGTACCAACAACCAGTGCTGGCAGTTCTTAGTGTACTATGAAATCACACTCAAAGTGAGCAGCGGCACAAAAACATTGATTTTTACAACTACTCATTGAACTAAACTGATGCTTATGACTCCTACCAAGTGCACACATTTAAAAAACCCTTAGGAGTTCATCACCTATAGTTTCATACTAGTTTATGGTTGTGCTGTTGTATTTCCCACGAGGGACTAGCTGCAGTACAGTGTCCCTTCTTTGACTCTGTGTTTTGAAGGTAGTGATCCAGAGAAATGCAACCTAAATCTTATAACTTTTTACCACAGGAAGTCTCATTTTAATACAGTGTACAAACTAATTACCAGAGATATGTAAGCATATACACTGCATATTATTTTCTTATTCTGAATCCATATGTTATTTGTACTTTCTGTTATGATCATATCTTTCTTAATTTACCAAAATTATTATTTTTGAAATAGCATCAAAACATGAAAAAATTAAAAACTGTACACACTGTATCCATACCTCTCAACCTCTTAGAGCAAGAAATCTGGACAAAGCTATGAATAAAAGTGGGACAAAGGCCCAAAAATAGGGACACATTTTAAATATTGCTCTTGCAAACTTAGAAAGTTGATAGAATAACAAGTTTTGCATTAGCATGAATTTTCTCAAGGGTAAGAAATCTGAAACTCAAATGTCTGTCATTATTTTTTAACTTCAATCTCTAATGATCTGCCACTAACGTTCCAGAAAATCACACTATGACCAAAAATATGAGGCAAAAATCTGGACATGAGGCAAAAATCTGTACAGTTGAGAGGTATGATAGCCATTATTTAAAGATCTAAAGATAAATAAAGAATATTGGGAATCATAACCCAAATGCTCCAGCAGTACTGTGCTGATTAAATGCTGGAAGGATTTACTTTTGGTTGACTGTATTTATTTTTTTATATGGTACCCTTTCATTTTTGATGGACATAAACCAAATGTAAATTGCACCTGAAGGCTGATCTAGTGGTCACAGATCAGTTCAACATGCTTCCCAATCCAACATTTAAAACTAAATGAATCAGTAAAATATTATTTTCCATAAGAATCATTTGAGGAGCAAATACACATAATTTTGCCTTTTAAAACTCTTGTTATCTTAAACAATTAAATCCTGGATCACTGACTCACTGAAGAAAATGTATTTCATATTATTTGGTAATTGTGGAATGAAGAGCTTGTTTTTCAGAAAAGCAGTTTTATCATTCTTGGCAAAATCGTTTATTAAATCCTGCCTTGGAGATAAGCATTTTATTGAACAGACCTACTGAGTAATTCATCAGAACAAGATAAAACATACTACAGCAGATTTCATCTTCTACCATCACACATATAATATAGAATAATGAAGTGATACAATGACAGCTGTGGTCAAATACTCACTATGCAGTACATGTGGTCTTAAAGGTGGTAAACATTACAATGATTCGTTAAATTTGGCGTTTCATCAAATATTTACATGCTTGCATTTTTTATAGTGAAATTTTATGGCAAACACATTGGGGAAATGCACAATAAGACATGCTTTTTCTTAGACATGTGAGAGAAACAGTGAGCTGGGACATAGTCATACAGGCTGAATCTGTTTTATTAGCTGAGCAAAGTACAGTTGTGTAAGTTGAACTTACCATAACAGTCAATATTCAAATGACCACTGTTGCAGTAGTCTTAGCTATATGGGTTATATCTTGTCAAGCAGTGATCAACATGATGAACAAAGTCCAGTTTGTGTAAGTTGAACTTATAACAGTAGCTGTCTGATTAATTACTGCTACAGTAGCCTTAGCTATATGAGTTATATCCTGCCAAGGATATTTCTCAACCTATTATATCCTGGCAGGGTATAGCCCATCGAGCTAGGACTACTGTAGCAGTGATCAGTATGATGAACATCTTAACAATACCCCCACCAACACACACAAAATATGAATGTTCACAAAGCCATCCTGTTTACAACTGACCAATTGCATTTTCTAGAATGTTTTCTTTTGATCAGAAGTTCAAATTCCTGTTATAGAACAAAATAATTACTAACAGGCCAGAAGACAAACATTGTGTAATCTCATATGTTTATCATATTGATCACTGCTGCAGTAGTCTTGGCTATTTAGGTTATAGCTTGCTAAGGATGTAAGAGCCATCCAACTTCTAAAGCTAAAGGGTACCTTTCATGTACCCAGACTGTCAGCTCAAGCTAAGCTGTCTAAAAGACAAGTTTATGTAAAAAGCCCTTCAAAGGTTTATTGCCTTTGAAGAGCATATTCGTCTGAGGCTTTTGAGGATCAACACTCAGCTTGTGCTTTCCTTTGCTGGGCAGATAAGAAAAAAACTTCCATTTCTTAAATTAGTTGATGTTTTATTACTTTCCTCATCAGAAAAGTTATTTTAAAGCTAGGAGTGTTTCATTTTAACAGATTGTCTTGAGACTGTAATGTTGTTTTAAATGGAGAGCTTGTTTTTTCTGTCAATTTAAAAGTGGTGTAAAGCAACAGAAAACCTTTTTTGTGGAGAAATTGTGTTTATTTTACTTTTCTGTGGCTGTCATAGTATGTCCAAATACATTTTACTGCGTTTTCTGTCACAAAAGTAACTTTTGTGGACTGTAGTGTTTACTGGAATTTGCTGCTTGTCTTCTCTGAGAAAGGGGCATCGTTTTCAACTTCATCATGGAACAGACTACCTGTCCCATGGTCAGACATTCTTCTAGCCACAAAAAGAAAAAAAATAAGCAAACAGCCTTTGCCACCACAGCAGGCTAGCAATTTTCCTCAGCTGCAGATGGGTGACTCTACTGTGGTCATTTGTTCCACCTCAGACAACACATCTTTTACTCTGGGTCCCTCTGGATATGTTTGGGGGCTGTATTCCCTCATTATTGGCTTTGTTCAGGTGTTTTGTGCTAAGATGATGACAGCTATGGTGAGAACTGAATTCACTAAATGGTAGCCATTTAAGTTTCAGTCTTCCTTTCTTTCATAAAACAGATGATTTGGCATAGTGGTATGTTGCTCTGACTGCTTTGCACAGGGTCTTGGGTCCAACACTTGGCAGTGAAATGTATGGTGGTAACACAGCATTTTATTCTAACAACGTTTCAACATTATACAAGCAATGTTTAAAATGTGTCCCTATTTTTTGGTCTTTTGCCCCCCCCCCCTCTAAATTTTGGATTTTTCCAGATTTCTTGTGCTGCAAAGTTCAGAGATGCAGCTGAGTGTCAAGTAGATTTTACAAGAAGCTGAGAGCTGCAGGGGAACAAAAGTTTAGTTCTGCTTATGCCAAGTCTGCTTGTGTTGTTAATAGCACAATCTGTAATGTACTTGCTTTTGATGCAGAAGGCTGTGGGTTCTACTCCCACAGTAAGTAGATGCATTGCTGATACTGTACTATATTGTAAAGGGGGTGGATGCTACGGTCCTTTTTAGTGAAGATACCTAATAACTATGAACCTGTTATCAGTTTGCCATCCATTCCCTATTGCAATACTACTAGCTTATCATTTTTTTTAATGCAACTTAGGCAATTTATTCCTCAAGGGCAACAGGCACTTTATTTGTAGATGAAACAATGAAATATAAAGTCGTTTGCTAGCAGCAACCTCTTCATTAGTTACATATTTCTTTAATGTGGAATTATTTAGATGACTTTTACTTCTTCAGAGATTTTCATATTTACTGATACTGGTGGACTGTAGAAGTTTGAGTAGACTTTTATGATAGAAATGTTATGAATTGGGCAATTTTGTCATTATTGGTGCATGCATTTTGTTTCATTGTTTACTGGAAAAATGTTCAAAACAAATTTAAAACGCCCTCTAACAACTGTACTATATTGTACAAGGAATATAATTTAATACACTCAGGAAGGTGTATCAAAGACCACATGTATGTTTCGTGTGCAAGGGGCCTATGATTTGAAAACAGACCAAAGTTAATCTTTATCTGACACTGGCAAAATGTATTTTCTGTGAATGTGGGTTTTAATGCTGTTTCAATGAATGTGAGTTTAAAGGGCAGAGAAGTTTTAATGCTAAGTCTTTTTTCATTGTGAGATTGCATTGCTTTATTTAGCAGATGTCTTAGTGTTTGTGCTGTAAAATGCAAAATAAAACTTTCAAATGAAGTCCAAATCATCGTAGAAGTAAAGCAGTATGCACATTAGTGTTTATGGTAAATGGGGTGAAATAGCCAAGTAATGGTTCATTGGAATGGCTGCAGGAGGGAGGCTCCATTCGACCATGATTTTGTAAGGGGGGGGAAGGGCGGCAAACTCAAAGACAGCCTCGGCTGAACTATACCTCTCAGCTGTCCAGATTTTCACAGAATGAATAGATTTTTGCTTCTTATTTTTGGTTTGTTCCTCATAAACTGCATGGTTTTCTGGCAAATAATTTAGGAATTAAGTCACTAAATAATGACAGACACTGAGTTTCAAACTTCATAACCTTCAGAAAAATGCATGCTAAAGCAAGACATGTTATTCTATTAATTGCCTCAGTTTATACAACAATTTATAGTACTGTTTATATGTTCCCCCAGTATATTTGTCCTTGTCCAGATTTCCTGCATTAAAAGGTTGAGAGGTATGTGCAAATAAATTGCTTTATAGAATTAGGCATATCCAAACCTCTCAACTGTCCCCAATTTTGTCTCAAAATGTTGCTCTTCCCCTAATAATCCCACCGCAAAATGGCAATTTTGGAAGAAAATGTGGAAGGCTTACAATTAAGAAATAACTGTAATAATCAGAGTTATAGATTACTTTTATTTCAGAAATGCATGTAGATTCTTTTATTTTGTCATCTGCTCAAGTTAACAGTACTAATATTTAAAAAGTGTCCCTTCTTTGACAGGTTCACAGCTGTATTGTGTGGCTATTTTATATTTTTGTATCACATTTTTGGTCCATTTTTCATAAAATTGTGTTTTTTTGGCAAATTAGTGGCAAACCATTAAAGACTAAAGTTAGAAAATAATGACAGACATTTGAGTTTCAGATTTTGTATCTTTTAGAAAATTCATACTAATGCAAGACTGTAAAGGTAAACACAAAGATCAATGCAAGTAAGGTTCAAGCAAAGCACTCTTTATTACTTGCAGCAAGGAGAAAAAGCATGTATGCACAAGGTTTGTCCGATTTTCCATAGTTCAGCATGCTATTCTTATACAATTCTCTGCATGTACACAAGAAAATATTGTTAGTTTTACTGCTGACATGGTCAGAAAAGAAGATATTGTTAGATTTACTGCTGACATAGTCAGAAAATTGCTGTCTTGCAAAAACATCTTTGAGAAAAACAACCTGACCTTGGGCTAATTTCAGCCCTCCTTTGTTTCTCACACTTTTTCAGCTGTCCAGTTCTTGATATGATACATTTGCCTAGGGTAAAGATACAACCCTGGCCTGGCCTGAATACACATTCTGCTGACTATGGTAGACTTTCAAGCGTCAATTGTTCTCTTATCAAGGTTTCCTGCAGCTGCAAATATTTCACACAGAATAAACGTATTAATTTCTTTTTTAACCCTAAATGCATCCAAGCTTGCACATTGCAGTTATACATTTTCTTAACATTTCCCCCATTTTAATACTTTATTCTACCTTCAAAACAAGCATAAACAGTTTTTTTCTTCTTCTCATAACCATTTCCTACTTAGGATTTGCAGTTAGAGAGTCATTCAGTTTATGCCTGTGAAAGCATTTTTTCAGTTTTGAGTAATTCTTCAAATTCAGCATCCTGATATAAAGTTTCTGAAACTGAAGCATCTATGATATTCTTAACTAGACCTTTCATACAGGGGATGCAGCAGCATCCACACACCATCAGTAAGGCTATCCCTACACAGATGGCAATCAGAATGTTCATCAGGATGCTGCCCCAACTTCCAAACCATTTCTGGAAAAAGTCCATTAATGGATTTGGTCCTGGTTTGGTCATGGCCGACACCTGCTGAATTACTTCAAGGTGGTTGTCTATCTCGTGTTTGTAGTCAGGAATGTATGAACAGCACTCCTCCTGGATTAAAGCGCATGCACCTCCTTTCGCCACTAGGGTTAAGTCAAGAGCCATACGATTCTGAAGTACCACTGTTCTCATGGCAGTTAGTTCATCGGTTACCAATTCTAAGGCAGAAAAGGTTGCATTACTCATTATTTCGAGAAGTTTAGATAATTTTCTCAGCTCCCATATAGATTTTGTTGCTCCATATGCTGGTAGTATGCCTGTCCACGATATGATGTCATCACCCAGATCCATGTGCGACAGTCCTTTGTTATTCCCAGGGCCTAAGTCATGATGGTATTTCCAGGGTGCATTGATTTGTCCCACTGGATTAGCAGGTTTCTTGATTTCTCGGACATTCCAAATTTTTCCTTGAGGTAAAACTGACGTGTGTCGTATGGCCGGAACCAGGTATCCCAAAAAACAGCTACCGGACCAGTTTTCAGGTAGCCATTTATATGCTTTTCTTCCGCATATAAAGTAACAATCTTCCACTTTAGTGGTAACTTTACTGTAAACATACTCTTGTCCTGCGTGAAACATTTTTCTGTCAATTATGGACAGTTGTTTGTAGAGAACAGAATCACATTTTACTTCTTCAATTGTTCTATGCATCAATTCAAAAAATGAATCATAGTTTGTGTTGCAATAAGATCCGGTGTTATTAGGTTTAGTGAAGCATCTATAGGGAACTGTTGCATTGCAATGGCTCCATCCTACCTTGACTGTATCATTCTTATAAAAACACACTGTTCCCTTTTGATGAATAGACAACTGTAATGCTACTTTGTCTTCTGATGTAACATTTGATGTGTCATGAATTAGATTTTCCCAGGTCTTATTAGCCCCTAGGGGAACTGAAGTTAGCAGTAACTCCCCATATGCTGTTGGTAGAGCTGTGTAGACCCAGCAATTCGAAACATTAAAGGTTTCAGCATACACGTATTTGATTGCCTGGTAAGTATTGGAATTCAGGTGCCACTCTGCATGCTTATTTAGTTCTACTTGCATGGCTGAGAAAAGAAATGGCCACAATAAAAATATTATTGTTACCAGTACAGTCAACAGGATGGTCATGTAATACTTCTGTGGAAATGGTTGTTCTGCATTCCTGTTTTCTCCTGTTCTTTCAAAAGGATGTATTTCAATCTCTCTTGATTCAATCATTTTTATTCAGGACACATGATCTTACTCTCTGCCCTATAGGACCTTTAGCACTGATGATTGCTTCACTGGGTTTGAGATGGATCAGTTCCTATTGATCTGATCCCCCTTTGTAGCCAGACTTTTGTGCTTAAGGTCCCGATGGAGAGGTAAGGTCTTTGTCCAACTCGAAGTTTTTCACCAGCTTGCAGTGCGTCAGGTGTATCCATGAAGCTTGCTCTGCTATCTTGACTGCAGTAGGTGTCGAAAGAAGCACCTGGTAGGGGCCTTCCCACTTTGGCAATGCCCAGTTCTTTTGCTTCACGATTTTAATCCACACCCAGTCTCCTGGCATCACTGCCACTTCCGATGTTTCGGCTTGTTTCTGACCTGAAACAGAATTAAACTGCAACAGATGTTTAGAACTCAACAACTTTTTCATATATTCAGCTAGTGTAAAATCAGCTTCCTGGTCTGATGACATGAGAGGTTTCCACTGAGGGGTGTAATAAGCCCTTCCATATAGTTTTTCAAAAGGAGTCAGTCCTTTTGCTGTAGGGACAGTTCTCATGTTCAACAGTGCCAGGGGTAAACAGTACAGCCAGGTTTTCTCTGTTTCAGCTATCAATTTCCTCAGTTTGCTTTTTAGTATACCATTATGTCTTTCAACCAGCCCTGCAGACTGCGGATGATATGCACAATGATTCTTTAGAGAAATACCAAAAAACTTACTCAGCTGCTGTATAGTTTGATTTACAAAGTGTGTGCCATTGTCACTATAGATTCTCTCTGGGATGCCAAATCTAGGAATAATTTCCTTGACAAGTACCTTTGCTACTGTAGCTGCATCTGGACTTTTGGTTGGAAAAGCTTCCACCCACCTGGAGAACATATCTATAATGACAAGGCAGTACTTCTTGTTTTCACATTTGTTAAGTTCTATAAAATCCATACAGATAGTGTGAAACAGATATGGTGGTGTTGGAAAACACCCTCGTTCAGGTTTTATTGCCCCTTGTGCATGATGTTTGTTACAAATCTGACATATTAAACAAATTTTTTTAGAATAGTTTGTAAATCCATACATTGTGAACAACTGGTTCACCAGCTGTACCATCCCCCCTGTTGAGGCATGGCACTGCCCATGGCTCAACAATGCCGCAGAGCGGAACAAGTTAGAAGATAGTATTGGTTTTCCTTCCTTACAGATGTACAGCCCCTTTTCGAGGACTGCTCCTCGTTTCATCGAACGCTGTTTTTCTGTATGTGTAGTGAGTGTCTGCATTGTTTTTAACATATCTAATTTCAGAATTTCAAAGGGTTATAATTCCTTATCTAGAAGGAATACCTCTGTAGTTGCTTGTTTTGCAGCTGTATCAGCTCTTTCATTACCTTTTGAAATTATATCTTGTTGCTTGGTATGAGCTGGACATTTGCAAATGGCCACCTTTCGAGGCAACCGAATGGATTCTACAAGCTCTAAAATTAACTGCGCATGATTTATAGGTTTGCCAGTAGATGTTATCATTCCTCGGTTTTTCCACTGTTGTGCAAATACATGCACAATGGAAAAAGCGTACTGGCTATCAGTGAAGATATTTATGGCCGTGTCAGGCAATCAATTCTGCTGCCTGTGCAGATAAATGATGCGGTAAAGATTTTGCTTCTATAACCTCAGTATCAGAGACTACTGCATATCCTACTAGGTTCTGTCCTGCAGGGCCTCTTTTACACGAGCCGTCCACGTAGTATGTCACCTCGGCATTATCCAAGGGGACATCCGTGAGGTGTTTTCTAGGTAATGTCTTCTGCTCGATTATTTGCAGGCAGCGATGTGGTGTGCCGTCTGCAGCAGTTGGGAGCAGGGTAGAAAGGTTTAAGGTCATACATCATTCAATTGTCATATGAGGTTGGCTCAACAATATGGTCATGCAGGAGAGATGCCTAGCAGGAGAGAGATATGCTACTTTTTCTTGTAATAAAATAATTGCGACTGCATGAGGTACCCTTAGAGTGAATGGGTGAAACAAGACTACTGAAGCCGAAGCCTGCACTGCCATTGCTGCTGCGACTACTGCCTGCACACAGTGTGGCAAAGATTGTGCCACTGGGTCTAATTGTGATGAATAGTAAGCAATGGGGTGTTGCTTATCCCCATGTTGTTGTGTTAATACTGATGTCATATAACCCTGCTTGCGATCTACAGTCTGGAAAAAATGTGTATGGTAATTAGGCAAACTCAGAACTAGAGAGGAGGCTATTAACTGTTTCAGTTTACAGAAAACAGATTCTGCCTCCGTTGTCCATTGTAATAAGTCCTGTGCTGCCATAGGTGTCTTGTAAATAAGGTCAGTTAGAGGTGCAGATTCCAAGGCATAGTTTGGAATCCAGCTCTGACAAAAATTAGTCGTTTCCATGAAGGACATCATTTCCTTCTTGGTGGTGGGCTTCGGTGCCTGTAAAATTGCCACTTTTCTGTCCTCATCTAAAGTTCTACCTCCCTTGGATATTACATATCCCAGGTATTTTACCTGTTTTTTCCAAAGTTGTAGTTTGCTCTTATTCACTTTGTGTCCTTCAGCAGCTAGAAATTGTAGAAGTGCTACTGTATCTTCCCTGCAATCCTGCAGGGTGGGGGCTGCTAATAGAATGTCATCGACATAAAGTAAGATCTGACTACCCTTTGGTGGGTTAAATCCTGCTAGGTTACTTGACATTTCCTGTGAAAATATAGTAGGGCTCTCACAATATCCCTGTGGTAGTCGCGTATATGTGTATCTTTTTCCCTGAAACGTGAATGCAAACCAATACTGGCTGTCTGGGTGTATTGGTATCGAAAAGAATGCATTACTAATGTCTACCATGGAAAAATATTCTTGTTGAGGTTTTAAGTCATTCAACAAAGTGTGTGGATCCGGCACTGTAGGTGCCCTTGGTATTACAGCATCATTTACAGCTTGTAAATCCTGAAACATATGCCATTCTCCACTGGCTTTTTAAACTGGAAATAAAGGTGCATTACATGGAGAATCAGGGGATTCTAATAGCACCCCTTCCTTAAGTAATGCTGCTATGATAGGTTTTATTCCTGCCTCTGCATCCTTTCTTAAGGGATACTGTCTTTTTTGCGGTCTAAATGCTGATTTTGGTGTAATACTAACTAGACCTGCAGTACGGATAAGTCCTACATCTGATTTTCCTGCTGACCAGAGGGTCTCTGGTATACCTTGTAAGGCATTTTCTTCTTCTGCCAACAGGAGTATCCATCAGCTGTCTCAGCGAGACTGCAGATGTACAGCTGGGTTAGCTTGAGTTACCCAATTCAATTTTTACACTTGTATTCCCTGTCCTGACAATTCCAGTTCTGTTTGTTTTTCCCATCTTGTAACTCTCTCCCCTAGGTCTGCCCACCGTATATTTTTATTTTTGGTCAAGCTCACATGTGGAAGTCGATTGGACTTATTGAGTGTCAAAAATTCCTGGGGCAGCGAACAGCTGGCTACACTATTCCCTTCTGAATCCCAGTATAAGTTTCTCAGTACCAATCTGTTTGTACGATGCTTAAACAATTCTTTTTCATACTCCTTATCAGGTTCTGGTGTGTTACAAAAATACAGGGTACAATGCAGTAGGTGCTGTTTATCAGTGTCAAGGGAGGGAAACTTATTAACGGCTGTGTTCATTAGTTCTTTGGTCACAGTCCCTGGACCAGTCGTAACCAGGTCCTGACTGTACCAGTAAAATGTCTCGCCCCCTGATTGCACCACAAAGGTGTCAGCTCATCACTGTGCTTCCATACCCTGCATAGTCGGAACCACCGCTATATCAAATAACTGCATGAGATCCCTGCCCAAGAGAATAACATGGCATTTTGCAGAAACTACAATCTTACCTTTTTGTGTCAATCCTGATACAGGATCAGTTATTGTGATATTGTGGGAGAGGGGCTCCCGATATAGTTGCCCATTAGCTGCTTTGACCAATATGTAGTCAGATGACTCAGATTTTTTAGGCAATTCGGAAGGGTGTATCAGGGTTTGTGATGCCCCTGAGTCACATAGAAATTTAACTTTTCTGCTTTCCACCAAAACTATAATTTCTGGCTTTGTATCTGCTAAATAGAGCTCCAAGCTCAATAAAGCTAAGTCTAGTATTTCGTCTTCTCTATTGTCATTAATTTCTTGTACTTCCTCTACTTCCCTTTACACATCCTCATTTGTTCTTTCTTCACTAGTCCCTTCTAGTGATTCCTGACTATCATATAGTCAGTCCTCACCTTCCTTATCTTCCGTTGTTGCCTTCTTGTTTTTTCTGCAATCCCTTGCCAAATGTACCTTTTTACCACATTTAAAACATTCTCCCCTTTTTTACGTCCTTCAAAGTCTTCTGATCGCTGATCAGATTGTCTACCTCCCTGCGCATTCTTCTTGCCCTTTTTCATAAATTTCTGCTCCGTCTTCCATGGAGAATACCTGAGCCTTCTTTTTCTTTTTGCTATTAAAATGCTTTTCAGCATGTCTAGCATATTCAAGCAGTGAGTGTAACCTGCTTGTTCGATGGTCAACCGTGTTTTGTAATGAAACTGCTTATAGGTGCACTACTACCTTTTAAAAATGCATTTTTCAACTGCTGTTCATATGGGGAATCTTGTTTTTGATCTTCGGGAACCTGCATTCCACAGTGGTCGTTAAAACATTCTAACAGCCTAGCAAAGTATTGGTCAACTGATTCATGCACCTGCTGGACACATTGATTAATGCAAGTCCAGTCTGTCCTAGGTTTCCATTTCTCAGAGATGCGGTCTGTAAGTCCCTTCACTCTAGTGTCTAATTCTGCACTGCTGTGTGGAAGAGGTTTTTGTGCAGCGTCATGAGGATTCCAGTTGCCACAAATCATGTACCAATCTGGTCCTACAATCTGTCGAACTACTTTTTCTATCTCTTCCCCATTCAAGTTGTAACTTAGCCTCATTCCTTGTAAATCTTCCGAAAATTTTCTGAAATTAAGTTTCGGATGGAGAATCCCTTCTGTAGCTTTCTGGATATCTTCCGGAGTCCAAGGTCTATATACTAGGATAGTTGGAGTCTGATCTTCCTGTCCTGCCTGAGGGTTCGGAACTTCTATTAGTGGGCATATTTCTTCTTCTACAGGTTGTATATCCTTAACTACCTGCCATAATTCAGAGCCTTCTTTTTGCTTATTTCCCATTGTTCGAGACCTAGTTTTGATGGGATCTCTAATTTTAGCTAGTTTCAATTTTAT
Organism: Protopterus annectens; assembly: GCF_019279795.1. Classification (NCBI taxonomy): domain Eukaryota; kingdom Metazoa; phylum Chordata; order Ceratodontiformes; family Protopteridae; genus Protopterus; species Protopterus annectens. The sequence continues at coordinate 472,242,834 of NC_056745.1, read as the reverse complement.
ACAATCCCCATCTCTAGTGAGCGTAGGATATAATGGGGGTGGGTCAATCTGTTCACCTGCTCCATACTGTGGTAGCGAAGGGGGAGGTGGAGGTGCTGATGCCACTACCAAGTTATTGTTTTCTTTATCTAAAAACATTGTCTTTGAGTTTTTGTTCTTTTGGTGTCTGCAGTTTGCTTCCTCCAGCCACCTGTGTGCCTGGGGAATTTCTAACTGTCGCTGTTTTTTAATTTGACCTTTGGAATCAGTTTTAAGTTGTTTAATAAGTTTGATAAGTGAGAATTTTTCTAATTTTCTGTCAAACTCATATTTTATAACCCATTTTGAAAAATACTTGACATTGTCTGCGCGCTGCGACTGCATATATTTTGCGTCTTCTGTTAACGGTGGATTTCCAGGTGTTTTTGCACAATTATTACCCATTTTTTTCCTTTTTGTTTGCTACGTAGACTGTTTTAAAAAATATTACCTATTTCCTTCAAAAATTTTTACGTGTACCACGGATTTTGTTATAGTCTCTTCAGAATGACTGTTTAAAACCTACTGATCTGTTTCACCATCTCTGACAAGATTGTACCTTTTTCTATCCCTGACTGTAAAAAAAACACAATCTGACAGAAACAGTACACATCCAGTCCCTGATCTTGAAACAGAAAAAGTAGATTCACCTTACCTGAGCCCACATGATTGATCGCTGATTTGTGGAAAACCCGTCCTTCAGTCGCAGATCAGAAAGTGGCTGGCCTCTTTCGACGACAATTCAGTTGGAGGACTTTACATATAAGAAGAACCGATTTGGTTTCTTCCCAGTACAGTTTCAGCCACCTGGCCATCTGATCCGTGGTGAAGACAGGGTTCTGGTCCGAAGGACCAATCTGTAAAGGTAAACACAAAGATCAGTGCATGTAAGGTTCAAGCAAGGCACCCTTTATTACTTGCAGCAAGGAGACAAAGCATGTATGCACAAGGTTTGTCTGATTTTCCATAGTTCAGCATGCTATTCTTACACAGTTCTCTGCATGTACACAAGAAAATATTGTTAGTTTTACTGCTGACATGATCAGAAAAGAAGATATTGTTAGATTTACTGCTGACATAGTCAGAAAATTACTGTCTTGCAAAAACATCTTTGAGAAAAACAACCTGGCCTTGGGCTAATTTCAGCCCTCCTTTGTTTCTCACACTTCTTCAGCTGTCCAGTTCTTGATATGATACATTTGCCTAGGGTAAAGATACAACCCTGGCCTGGCCTGAATACACATTCTGCTGACTATGGTACACTTTCAAGCGTCAATTGTTCTCTTATCAAGGTTTCCTGCAGCTGCACATATTTCACACAGAATAAGCAGAATAAATGTATTAATTTCTTTTTTAACCCTAAATGCATCCAAGCTTGCACATTGCAGTTATACATTTTCTTAACAAAGACCTACTATTCCATTATCTTTCTAAGTTTATAAGAGCAATATTTAAAAATTGTCCTTATTTTTGGGCCTTTGTCCCACTTCTATGTATGGCTCTGTCCATATTTCTTGTTCTGAGGTTGAGAGGTATGACAAATGTGTCAGGGCTATCACAGTCAGTCAGAGACATTTCAAATTGTGACATACTTGTTGCACCCCACTCCCTTATATAGTGACTCTGGATGTGTCCAAGCAAGGCAAGGAGCAGTTATGCAGTGTAAATGCACAGAGTATCGCCCCATCCAAGGTAGACATAAGTGCTACTTTTATTCTGTCCTTGATTTTCCAGAATGTTCTGGTTTCTGTCATATTTTTATACTGTTGATTTATGCTTATTATTACTCATAAAGTGCCTGTTGCTCTGTGTTTAAGTAGCAATGCTTTAATGACCATCAGGTAAGCTTGTCTGAGATTGTAAGATGCAAGTAAGCTTCAATAAGCATACTGTTAAAGAATTGCCAACATTGACAGCCTTTCTGTTGTTGCCATGCAGAGAATACTTACATGACTAGATAATGTATAAGCCTTGGGTATTAAAATGCATATGACAGTATTTGTAATAAAGGACAGGATTACATTATTTTAAGAAGCTCATTACATTTGTTGGACACTTGCAGTCATCTTTGCAGGCTTTACCAGCTGTAAACCAAACAGAATGCCAATCTATCATGTGTGGTCCATTACCTGTACAATAATCCTTTAAGCAATGTATCTTGAGTTTGTTTATTGTTTGTTATTCATTTTTTACTTTGATGTGGTGCAGCAGTAGCGTTGTTGCCTCACAGCAAGAGGTTCTCCCATTCGATTCTCGGCTGGAGTGTGGGGAGTGCCTTCTGTGTGGAGTCTGCATGTCCTCCCCGTGGTTGGGTGGGCATTCGAAAGACATGCGTAAATGGGCGCGCCTTCGTTGAAGGTTGAATGTTGAGCTGGCACCTCGGCGTTTGTGAAAATCTACTGCCAATCATTAGCGGACCGGAGTTCCTCTGTGGCAACCCCTAACTGAGAAAAGCTGAAAGACAACACACACACACTTTGATCATGTTTTCCCCATGAAACAAGTAGATAGCTGTCAGGCAGCATAATGGAAAAGAAACATTTTTACAAGTGGGGGTATCACAGAGATTGCTACTTTCAGCATGTTACTTGGTACTTTAATAAAGCTGAATATAAATTATAATTAGAACTGCAGTGCAAGAAGTGGTTTGAGTTGAGTGCTGCTTGTTTTTCTTATACTTGATTTTGACTGGCATTCCAGTAATTTATTTAAAAAGTAATTTATTTTTTCATGCCTCACAACCTTTTTTTTCCATCTAGATATTAAGTAAGCTGTCATGCAGCCAATGCACTGAAATATTTTTTTCTTCTACACTTCATTTTGTCATGATTGGACTCTCATAATGATGGTTTGGCACCCAGGGCAGCGTATTTAATTAAAGTTAAAGTTTTTGTGGTTTTGAGCATAGCTCCTCCCCTTTCTAATTGGCCACACCTCTTACCATAACCCCACACATTCACCTGTCTCCTGCAGCCCCCCTTTGATTTGAAGTCACCAGCTGCCACTGCCTAGTAGGGATAGCTTTAGTTAATCATACTACTGCTAAGAACTTTGTTAATTCCAATTCTACTCTTTCTGATAAGGATGGAAAAATATTGATAAGTATGGGAAAAGAGTATACTTCCGCAACTTTGAGTTTTAGAATTTCAAATTGTCAGGCTCATATGTTAAAGTTTGTGCTGACATACTGTAAAAGTATGATGAATGTTTTATCTACATTTTCTTTTTGTGAAGAAAAATGTGCTTTAAATACCTTAGTTTCTTCTATTGCACAGGTCACTACTCATTGTTTGCAGTGTTTGTATGACTCTTGATACTTTTTCCAGGGATATGGCTACTGGCACTGTTTTGAGGAGGTTTGCATGGCTGCATTCTCAGAACCTAAATGAGATTTTATATTTTCCCTTGGATAGTTTTACTGTATGGCTCTTCTTTTGCAGAGCTGATCAAAAAGTGTGATGAAAACGGCAAGCTGATCTAGAGAATTTCTAAGATTTTTCTGCCCTCCTTTTCCAAAATTTTCAAGGGATTTTCATTCTCCCTATCCAGTTTTGGCAAACAACAGAATAAACAGTGTCAAAAAAATACAGGTAAACAGTCATTTAAGACAGAATGGCAAAGGGTTCCAAAAAGAAGTCTCAAACCTCCCAAAACCAAGGAACTCCAAGTCTGAATGACTATTCAAGAGACCTCGTCAATCCCTCCCACCCTGGCCCCTTTTCTCTTACAGAAAGTCTGTATCTCAATATTACGCTTTGGCAACAGATGTTCCAGACAAATGGGTTCTGAAAATTATTCATCAAGATTACAAATGGCAGTGGGAGGAATTCTTCCTTTCTCATCCTCCAGATGACACTCTTTTGCTTCCATCAGTTCTTCAAAACATGTGGTCCCAAAGTGTGATAGAACCAGTTCCTCCTTCCCATGTAGGGATGGGTTTTTATTCAAGGAAGTTCCCAGGGCCACTTTGTGGAGAACAGTTCTGGATCTTTATTTCCTGAACTTGTTTGTAATAGTGACAAATTCAAAATGATTTCACTTCACAACGTGTTATCTCTTCTTCCTCTTTAAAGTTTCATTGCAGCACTAGACTTAAAATATGCTTATCACATAGCTATTCAATCAGACTCCAGATGTTTCTTAAGGTTTTGTTTAGCAGTTCTCTGTCTTAAATTTTGGACTATCCACTGCACCAAGAGTATTCACAAAGTAACTAGATCCAGTTATAAATCATTACAGGCTACAGGGTACCCACAATTTTCCATTTTTTGACAACTTGCTTATCTTTACAGAGTCTTTTTCAAAGTGTTAGGAATCTCCATCTCTCTCTCTCTCTCTCTCTCTCTCTCTCTCTCAGGTGAGAGATCTCTTACACAAGCTGGGATTCCAAGAAACCATTCCAAAATCTTTCTTGACTCCTTCACACAGGATTGTGTTCCTGTGATATCAGGCAGACACCTCATTCAAAGAACTTTTCTTCCACAGGAAAAAAAAAACAGATCTTTATCTAGATCTGTTTCTAAGGTTTTCCACTCAGACTTCAGTCACTGTGAGGGAATACTTCAGAATTTTGGGTCTCACAACATCTATGATTCTTATGATGCTTCTAGCAAGATTCCATGTTAGAAAGACACAGTGGCATCTGAAATCTCTTTGGTCCCAGCATCAACATCCTTTACCTTTTCAAATCCCACAGCTGAGGTTTGTCAGAAGAGAAATCTTTTGGTGGGGGCAACAGATATACTTAAATCTAGGTCTTCTCTTCTCCCTCCCTGCTCCAAAGCAATCATTCACCACAGACACTTTGGACTTTGCTTGGAGAATAGCTTCAGGAAAGATAAAAGTACAGGGGATGAGGGACACCAAGGACAAATGCAAGCACATAGGATATACTTGCCTCACTGGACTGTATAAAGAGAGACATGACTGAGCTCTCAGATTATGTGTCCCAGGCAGGTATGTCCCTAGCCCTAAGCATCATTCCACCTTCACCCAGGATGTTGCTTCAATATAAAAAAAAATGACTGACTTCAACAATTGGTTTAGCTTCTGGGGTTAGTTCAGGGGGATCCAGTATCTGTCAGCCTGGGAGGATATGGTCGACAGACCACGCTCCTTTGCCAGAGATGGTTGGTACTTGTCTCCCCCATAGTGTCAGTTTTAGGCACTGTCATAACAACAAAATTCTCAATGTAAAAAAATCCACTAGAGACAAATTCAAGGTTATGCTGCTTAATGCTAAGAGTCTAAATCAGAAACTGCACTGACTGGAAGCACTCTTTACCTTGAAAGATGCTAATGTCTGTGCAGTCACAGGGACATGGTTCAAGGCCACAGAGAGCACCCTGGCTATGCAAGGTTATAGTGCCTTCCACATGTTCAGCCCTCAAAACGAGCATGAAAGAACCAAAGGCAGTTGTGTATCCATCTTCATTAAAGACAAATACATGTCAAGACTGGTCAAATAGTACGACTCCCTAGAGCAGAGCTACTTGAAGTCAAACTAACTGTAGGTACAAACCCTTCCATATCATTGTTAGCTGTAGGTCCCCCACCATGAACCAAGAGAATCCTTTTGCCTACCTGGACCTACTTGAGTCACTCACTATACAGCCAAACACCTTGGTCATGTGTGATTTCTACTATCTTTCCATCAACTGGGAGTCATAGATGAGCACAAACACCCTTACCCTACAGTTCCTGGACTTTGTTAATACAAATGCTCTGGAAAAGATAGTCTGCACCCCCACAAGGGGCTTGAATGTCATAGACTTAGTACTCACTGATATAGGGGGGTCTTTGCACCATCCCCTGTGTGTTGCCCTTCCTGGTAAGGTCTGATCATAAATCAGTCTTGTTTGAAGTAAGGATCATACATGACCCCCCAAGAGCAAAAATGATGAAAAATTTCTCCAAAGCAAACTATAGCCTCCTACACAATGGCATAAATAGTTTCAAATCCCCTGCTACCACTGTTAACAATGACTCCTATACAGAGGTCTACACAAATGCCCTGTATAAACACCTATACAAATGTATAGACTCGGCTATACCTGAATGGATCAAAACAAAGTCCTCACAAAAAAACAAGCCACACTGGTGGACATAAAGCATAAATAGGTTATACAACAACAGGAAGAAACTAATGTTTAAGAACAAAAGGGAACGGACTCAACAGAGGAGGGACACCTTCCACAGCTTGAACAAGCAAATTAGATATCTCGATATCTTGTAAAGTCTTCTAAAATCAATTATGAAGCTAAACTAGAATCTCCAGCTAAGGATAATCACAAGACAGTATTTAGCTACATCAGAAATCTAAAAAGGAAGGCCCAGCTTTGCACCAAACTAGCAGCAGATGGTACCAGTCATACTGACCCTGAGGACATTGTCAACCTGCAAGCAGACAGATTTGGTGCAAACTTCACTCCCCTGTCCCCACCAGACACACCCCAAAGCATACCTGTCACCAGTTTTCTACCTAAAGAGCAGGTCATAACCACACTCTCCATGGCCAAAAACACAGCCTCTATGGGACCGGATAACATCCCAGGCTGCCTACTAAATGGCCTAAAACAGAACCTAGCGGAACCACTCGGCACTCTCGTCAACCACAGTTTAAGTACTGTCTTTGTCCCAGCAGACTGGAAAATGGCAACATTATTTCCCTTGCACAAAGGGGGTCCCTCAATTGATCCTGAGAACTATAGATCCATACGCTTAACCAGCCTTATCTGCAAGGCCATGGACAGAATCATCATGGACCTTATCAACAAAGACATAAGTAACCTTCAAACTCTTGACCTGACCCAATTTTGCTTCATTAAGGGTAGATCATGCTTATTAAAGTTGCTGGACTTCTTTGAGAATGTCATCAAAGCCCTGGATGAAGGCAGAACAGTACATACAGCCTATCATGACATAGCCAAGGCTTTTGACACAATTCCCCATGCAGACATTATTGAGAAATTCACCCAGCTGGGAATTAACCAATATGTCACTAGATGAGTAGCCAACTGGCTCATTGACAGAATGCATGCAATCAAAGTTAGAGATTCCACCTCTACCAGCAGACCAGTTACCAGTTGTGTACCATAAGGATCTGTGCTGGGGCTCCTTCTTTTTGGAATTTATTTCTCTGACGTCCAGGCAAAACTAGATGACCTGTAGCTTACCAAGTTCACCGATGACTGCAAACTGGGTGCAATCATTGAGTTCCCCAATAATGCTGACATACTACAAAAAGGGCTTACACAGACAAATGATTGGTTCTAAAGCCACAGACTTAAACTAAATGCAAAAAATGCATTATCATCCCTTGTGGCAAAAGGGAAGTCCCTGCATAACAGTAACTCCCTTAGCTCAGACCCTGTGGTGAAAGATTTGGGAACACAGGTTGATAGCAACCTTAACTTCGATCACCAGGTGTCCGCAGTGGTGAGGAAGGCCTTCTGTGTTGCACATCTCATAATTAAGGGCATTGCATCCAGAGCTAAGGATGTTATAACTCCCCTGAACTCATCCCTCATCAGACCCCTAATAGAGTACAATGGTCCCTTCTGTATGTACCTCGCCAGACACCTGCAGCAGCTGGAGAGACATCAGAGATTTTTCATCAAGAAAATTCAGGGCCTTCAACACATGACCTACATGGACAGAATGAAGGCCCTGTCACTGTATTCTGTATCTTATAGGCTTCTAAGAGGTGACTTGTGCCTGGCCTACAGAGCAGTTTTGGACCCTGCCCTAATGGAAATAATGCACATCTGCAAGTCAAATGGAACAAGATTCACCCACTCTAGGGATCTTAATCTAGCCTGTGACATTAACAGGACATGCTGGACAGATGGATATGTCTCACAAAGATTGCCACTCCTCTGGAAGAAGCTCCCATTTCACATTAAACAGAGCTCTTCAATGACCCCTATTTAAGCCTAACTTAGACAACTGGATAGGAGATCATAAATTTAACCTGGGGGTGTCACCTACGTCCCTCTTAGATAAGGGCAGTCGCTGCTGATCATAGACTCACACTGCAAATACAGACTATACTACTTGGTCAGTAAGGGAACAGGAGTATAACATGGCTAGGCTTATAAAGGCCCTAGGGCCAATAACCTAGTAACTTCCTATGAACCCATGAACCCTGAGCAAGGCACTCAACTCTCTGAACCAGCTTTGGTCCCTGGGACCTCTTCAAGTAGTTACAGCCAATATCACAGTCATGTGATACATAAACAAGCAAGGGGGAACTGGGTCTTATCCCCTTTGCAGACTAGCCATGTTAGTTTGTGATATAGCTTTACAGCACAATGTCACTCTATAGGCATCCTACATTCTGTCCGAGCAAAATTGTGAGAACAGGACCTGGGAAGACCTTCGTGAATAGAAACTAGATCAGTCAGTCTTCCATGATTTGCTCCATCTGTGGGAGTTACTCAAGTAGACCTCTTTATCTTCTCTCTGAACAATCAACAGTGTAGTAATTGCCTTATGTACACAGACAATCCTCTACTCTTACCTCTCAACACTCAGACTTGTGAGAGATGCACTTATATATCCAAATTGGAAGCCATGCACTCTCAAGCCAAGATCGGAATAGCTGGTCAAGAGGAGAAGGTGAACACCTGCACCACACCACATGCAACACATAGCCTTCCAGAACACCCACCATCACAGCTCTCACATAAAACACAAACCACCCATCCACCTTCATGGAGGCTCTCAATAGAAATCTACTCAAACAGCAGAGACCTCCAAGGCAGAAATGCACTCACCCACCACAACACAGCACAAACCACAAGACACATAACTCACCTACACAGTATGCCCCTCAACCTAAGCCCCTAAGGCAAAACAGCTTGCCCAATACACTAATCATAGGTGACTCGATAGTGAGGCACACTGATGTCCCACTCACTATGTTGAATAAGGAGAAGGTAACAGTCAGCTATCTATCAGGTGCCAGAATCTGACATATAACACATGCACTCAGGTCACTCCACAACAAGTACAAGTATGACTCTGTCACTGTCCATGTGGGTGTGAATGACCTGAGATGTACCTCCCTGGACTACATGAAAAGAGACATGGAGGAGCTCTCAGATTATGTGGCCCAGGCAGGTATGACCCTAGCCCTGAGCAGCATCCTACCATCACCCAGAATGATATCGCAGTACAAGCAGAAAATGATTGACTTCAACAATTGGCTAAGTTTCTGGTGTCATTCTAAGGGGATCCAGTATCTATCTGCTTAGGATGACATGAATGACAGACCCCAATGCTTTGCCAGAGATGGTCTGCATCTGTCACCCCTGGGTTTCCGAATACTGGCTAAGGCTCTTGCCACCCATATAGTGCCTTTTTAGGCGATGTTCCAAAGACCAAATTATCACCGTAACAGCTATAAATAAATGCAATCTGAGAGTCATGCTGCTCAGCGTTAGAAGTCTAAATCTCAAGATGCACTTGCGCAAAGCACTCCTCAACATGGAGAACATCAACATTGTGCTGTAATGGAGACGTGGTTTAAAGCAGCAGAAAGCATCCCTGTGCTACCAGGCTATAACTCATTCCACACCTTTCAGCCCCAGAAGATGGACCGAAGCTCCAAAGGTGGTGGTGTCTCCATATTCATAAAGGATATGCACACCTCCAGACTAGTAACCCAGCACAACGCATCTGAGATACTTCAGGTACAACTAACATTGGGTAAGATGGCGATTCAGGTTGTAACCTGTTATATGTCCCCAACCATGTCCCAAGACTCTCATTCCACGTTCCTAAGTGCCCTGGAAACTATTAGTGTCCAACCCAACACTCTCATATTAGGTGACTTCAACTACCCGTACATCAATTGGGAAAACTACTCATGCACCAATACACTGGCTCAATGCTTCCTGGAATTCATCAGTTCCAATGCCCTGGATCAGCTCAATCTTACCCTCACTAGAAGAAGCAACATCTTTGACCTAGTTATTAATAACATGGGCAGCTGCTGTTCTACACCAATTGTCAATTCCTCCCTGGTTAGATCCAAACACAAACTAATCACCATGGAAATCCACATCTCACCCACACCCCCCCACAAAGGTAACCACTATGAAAAACTTCTCCAAAGCTGACGTTGGCATCCTAAAAACAGAGGTGGCTAACTTCATGGCATGTATAACTGCCGAATCATACAACAATGCCCTGTACTAACATGTACATAAATGCATGGAACTAGCCATACCCAACAGAACCAAGACACTCTCCTCCAAAAAAAGGAAGCCAATTTGGTGGCCCCATGCCATTAATAAACTGTACAACAGAAGGAACAAACTGTTGCATAAAATGGTGAAGTCCCAAGACTGGAAAAACTCCCTTATTAGCCTCAACAAAAAGTTGAGCTCCCTCATCAAAAACTCTAAAGCCAGCTATGAAGGCAGAATTGCAGCAGACACTAAAAGCAACCACAACGCCTTCTATAGTTATATCAAGAATCTCCACGGCAATACCCAGGTTTGCTCTGAGTTACTGCACAATGGTACCTCCTACACTGAGCCAACAGATATTGCCAATATACTGGCTGACAGATTCAGTGACAACTTTACTCCTCTCTCCCCCCTAAAGGACCAATCACAATACCAGAGGAATACCAGGCACCCAGCATTACTGCAGCACTGATTAAAGTTGCATTTTACAATGCCAAGAAAAACCTTAGAGATTCCCTGGATCAACTTCCTCCTTTCATCACGCTTTTGATCACCTCTGCAACAGAGGGGTCAAACACTAAATCTTTATCCAAGGGAGAATTTAAAATCTCATGTTTAACATCATCTGGAAGATTCTGACAATGCAGCCAAGCAAACTCCCTTAAAACCATACCAGTGGCCATTGCACTGGAAGAAGTTTCAAGAGAGTCACACACTCAAACTGCAAACAGTGAGTAGTCACCTGTGCAATCAAAGAAAATAAGTTATTTAAAGTAGATTTCTTCACTAGAAGAAACTGTAGATGAAATATTCTTCATAATTTTAAAATATGTCAGAATAAACTGAAAAATGCCAAGGAATTTAAAAAGTAAGGTGTACAAAACAGTGGTGCAACCAGTTCTACTGTGTGTTACAGAAACCTAGACAATAAAGGCAGAACAGTTATGAAAGCTAGAAGTGATGGAGACAGGTGGGAGGATGCACATTGTGGGACATATGACTAAATTAGGTCATAAGAGCAGAAGACAAAGCAGCTTCAATTGCAAAAAAGGTCAAACAGAACAGATTATGGTGGTTTAGGCACGTGCAGAAAAACAGAAGACAATCTGGTGAAGAAGTTTTGGGACAGACAGGAAGAAGGCAAGAGGAAATGAGGGCATCCAGCAAAGAGTTGCATGGATTGTGTGAGAGAAGACCTGCTACAATCAGGCATGAGTGTTAAAGAAGACAAGAGAGTGGCTCTGAATAGACACAGATGACACAACACTCAAACCCCGTGTAGAAATATTAAAAGAGGGATGATGATGATGATTATGATGACTGGATTCAGTTTGTTTGTAAATGAGCTACACAAAGCAGGGTACAAAGCTGCTTTTACACTAAGCTGATAGCTGTCAATGTGTAGCACACAGTCTCATGCATAATTTTGTCTTATAAGTAAAACAACTGTCATGCCCAAAGTCCATCTCATCAATTACCAAGCATTTTCTCCCCTGTATACCAGTGCAGCTCATGCTCCAGTGACTACATAGCTAAATTTAATCCTTGCCTGCCTGCAAACACTGTCTATAATACAGTACACAAAACTTTAAACAAACATAGGCCATTTTTAAATGTCTTAAAAAGAGTAAAAAATTAAGAGACAAAAACTAAATACACAAGCATATTCAGAAGAGGAGATCATTTCCATCCCTTGTTAAGATGCCTTAGTGTGTCTGTGCTAATAATATAATTGTGGATATGAGACCACGATTATGAAATCATAAAACAAAATGATTCATGACTCACATAACTACTTCATACTCATTATCAAATGAACCCATAAGCACACAGTGTACTGCAGACTGAAAGTTCTCCCACAACATTCAGCATGACATTCTTCCCAAAGTCACGACCAGCGTGCCTCTGCTATTTTAGGCATGTCCATGAGTCTGTATAACAAAACACTGATAGAACCCAGCGACACTATACATTTCTGGAAATGAACGTGCACATTTCAAATGTACCACAGCACAATGTCATACAAAATAAATGTTCAGAGTTAGGGTCTACAATGACTGTGTCATAGTTTTAGTTTCTATTTTATGTTTTTTTTTTTGTTTGCCTACACTATTCTTGAAATTATTTCTGCCTTTCTGATTAGATAATTTTTATTACTATCAGATTGATTTTGATATTGTTTGTTTACCAGGTAGGTGGGCTGCTTAGCAACCCTTTGAGCTACAACCTGGGCCTTAAGGTAAAAATAAATACATAAGCACATTCAAAAAGTAACAACTAACCACATAATTGCAGTGAATATGAAACAAATTGAAAGATGCAAATACACTATGACAGGAAAATGCAGATTGCTTGTTAGTGCAGTACTGCATTTGCATTCAGGGTTGAAATGGAGCAAACAGTTTGCTACAGTTTTCATAGTAAAAGAGAGTTTTTTTTCTCAAGAAGGTCCCCTTTTTTGTTTTTCCTCTTCAGTGTAAAGTTGAAGGAAATTCTAGACAGGGATATATATATATATATATATATATATATATATATATATATATATATGTGTGTGTGTGTGTGTATATGTATGTGTAGATGTATGTATATGTATGTATATATATATATATATATATATATATATATATATATACACACACACACACACACACACACACACACACACACACACACACACACACACACACACACACACACACACACACACATATATACATAAACCAAAAAATCCAGCACTCAGCAACATACCTCTCAACCTGGAAACATCAAAAATCTGGACAAGGCCCATGAAAAATAGGTACAAATCTGTACGCTGATTAACATAAAATTTGCATACACAATTATGTAACCCCGCCCACTCTAGTGGACCTGTGGGATACCAACTTTCAAAATGCAAACTGAACAGAACCAAAATATGGCACCAGAGTCCCCCTACAGCCATTCCAATGTCCCATTACCTGGCTATTTCACCCCATTTACCATAAACACTAATGTGCATACTGCTTTAGTTCTACAATGATTTGGATTTTATTTTTACATTTTATAGCACAATCCACAAACACTAATAGACTGAGAAACAAAGCAATACTGTCTCGCAATGAAAGCAGACTTAGCATTAAAATGTATCTGCCCTTAAAACTCACATTCATTGAAACAGCATTGATACCTGCACCACATCCAAAGAAAATGCATCTGCCCAGTGGTAGTGGAATAAGATTACCTTTCGTCTGTTTTCAAATCACAGACCCCTTGCACAAAAGAAACCTGTGTTCTTTGATATACCTTCCTGACTTTATTAAATTATATTCCTTGTATAACACAGCACACTTGTTTAGACTTACAGCGCATTTTTAATTTATTGTTTGAATATTCTTCCAGCAGGCAATGAAACAAAATGCATGATGAACCAATAATGACAAAACTGCCCAGTTCAGAACATTTCCATCATAAAAGTCTGCTCAAACTTCTACAATCCACCAGTATCAGTAAACATGCACAATCTCTACAGAAGTAAAAGTCGGATCTAAATAATTTCACATTAAAGAGATCTGTAACCAATGAAGAGGTTGCTGCTAGCAAACAACTTTATATTCATTGTTTCATCTACAAATAAAGTACCCATTGCCCTTGAATAAATTGCTTATGTTACATTAAAACAATAAGCCACTTCTAGCCAGTAATATTGCAATAGGGAATGGATGGCAAACTGATAACCGATTCATATAGTTACTAGGCATCTCTGCCAAAAAGGACACTCTCAAGACTGCAGCATCCAGCCCTTTAAAAGTATATCAGCAATCTCCATACTGTGGAAGTAGAACCCACAGCCTTCTGCATCAAAAGCAAGTGTTCTACCTGTTGTGCTACTAACACACACCAACTTACCATAAGCAGCACTAAATGTATCTCCTTCTGAAGAGCTGCGTATACACATACACACAAAATTCAAATAAGATGTTTCTCAGTAAGGAATGTACCAGCCCAAAGAAAAGGCTGCTCCTTATGGAGCCCAAAGCATGCTAGTGCAATTAATTGTCTCAGTAAACTACACATTTCAAATACGATGTTTGTCTCTACACACTTAAAATAAAATGTTACTACTGATGCCAGTTAATTCAAATAAGAAGTTACCAATGCCCAAAGTACACACTTCAAAGAGAAGTAAGTGGAACTCCAAATAACAGTGGCAATTTTCTCTCAGTAAACTACACACAGTTCAACAGTTAAATACGTTGACGTTTGCGTCAGCCAGACAGTTCATTCAAATAAGTTATCAATGAAACTGTCTCTCTATGGAGTAAACTGTACTTGAAAGAGCAGTAAAGAAAACAAATCTGTTTCTTACGGACCCCAAAGCATGCTATTGCTTGTGGATTCAAACAAAAAGTTACGAGTGCAATGCGAGCCCAAATAAAAACAAATAGCAATGCAGGAAACGGAACTTCAAACAGCAGTAAAGACATTTTCTTACGGAGCCCAGCTGCCCAAAGCATGCTAGTGCATTCAAATAAGACGTTATTAGTGCAATTGTAAACAAATCTGTTCCATTTCTGAATAAGAGCCAGGCCAGCGCAATTGTAAACAGATCTGTTTCTTATGGAGCCCAAAGCATGCTAGTGCAATTAGTTGTCTCTCAGTACACTTTAAATAAGATTTTATTAGTGTTGCAGCTGCCAGTTAATTCAAATAAGTTACCAATGCCCAAAGCACACACTTCAAAGAGCAGTATATAGAACTTTAAACAATGACAATTGTTTCTCAGTAAACTACACACACGGTTCAACAGTCAAATACATTGACATTACTAGTGCCAGCCAGACAGTTCATTCAAATAAGAAGTTACCAATGCAAAACGGAACTTCAAACAACAGTAAAGAAATTTTCTTAAGGAGCCCAAGAATGCTGTGCATTCAAATAAGAAGTTATTAGGCAACTGTAAATGAATTCATTTCTAAATGAGAAGTTACCAACACCAGACTTTGTTTGTAAATAATCCGTTTTTTACAGAGCCCAAATGCATTCAAATAAGAAGTTACCAGTGCAGATGCGAGCCCAAAGAAAACAAATAGCAATGAAGTAGATTGCGGACATGTGCACAGATACACAACACATAAATACACGTATCCACAATTGTCCCATGCTTACCTGCTCGCGATGCCTGCCTGCTGCTTGGAAAAATAAAACTGATATGGTACTGCTAGTAGTTACAGTGCTGCCTGTAATTTCCATTGCTGCTGTATACTTGCTCGCAGCCGGCCCAACTTGGAAAAAAAAAACCTGATGAGCAACATTACTGCCTGCCATTAATGTTCCTGCGGCCTGCCTGGTGAGGTTCAACTTCTCGTTGCTCAGTATTCCCGCTCGCACTATGCAGCCAGCGGAAATAATGGCCGAGCTCCTTGAGCTCAATTCCGACTGGCTGGTAGCCCTGGCGGCTGGCGTCATCCCGCACGTGATGACGTCAGCTCTGACAGCGCGATTTTTTAAAAAATAAAAAAAAATGAAGCAAAAAAATCGTAAATGAAGGGGTGCCAATCGGGAATCGTGGCACCCCTTCATTTGGACCCCAAAACTCGGTAAATACCGAGTAATTCGGTATGGTTGGGAGGTCTGCTCAGCAAACAATATAAATATATGAATAGGTTTATTAACCATCCAGCTTGAAACAGTCTGACAGATAAAACAACTAAAGCAGACCAGGTTTGCACATTGGCGTCATTAAGTACATATATATATATATATATATATATATATATATATATATATATATATATAAATGTGTGTGTGTGTGTGTGTGTGTGTGTGCACGCGCACACGTGCACAAGTTGCATACCACTGGGCTTCCTATACTATTAATTTAGTGACTAAAGATATGAAATTGCAATTGTAGGTTCTGTTTAAAGTCCGCTGTATTTTTTGTGTATTACTTTGAAGTACAAATGCAGATAGTGCATTCATTTGTGTAGAGATTTTGATGAGTTTGTCGTGTGCTGAATAAAGGATAATGAATTTGTAGGAAGAGGAGGAGGTGAGGTTAATAGCATTTAGAGACTCAAGATGGAACTTAGTAGCACTACCAAAAAAGGTTTATGAGAGTTAGGGGTTTTATGGTGTTCCAGGCATTCTTAGGTTTATAGTGTATGCCGTGTGACTCCCATAGTATCTTACTTTAATGGCATTACTTTTTATTCTTGTGGAATACTTTAAGTATTGATAGGCTTGAACTGCATAGGTTAGGTTTATACTAAGCTAACTGCCCTTGCGAGCCATTTTAAGCCTAGCCAGTTATCTCTTGTGAGACTCAAACCCTGCACCTCGTGTTTGTAAGGCATACACCTTAACTATTAGGCCACCCTCCCAATATTTTGTTTTCTCCATCATCTTTCCATTCTTTACAGACTTTGTCTTTTCTTATGCAGGCTTTTAATTCAGTGACTAGCCAAGGCAGAGTATTATCATTTAACTAATTTTTCATTATTGATAATAATCTGTCTTGGACTGGAGTCATAAGATTACAGAATGTACAAAGTGCTGAAGTGCTCCCTCTACAGTTATGAACTTTGGCCTTTTCAATTAAGTATAATTCTTGTAGTAGAATGGACTCATACATACATACATACATAGAAATATTGCAAGCACAGGCATCAATGCCCTTCTAGCCTGCCAATATATGAAAACAGTTGTCCCCATAATAAGTGTTCAGGCAGTTCTTAAAAATATTTAAACAAGTGTTTGTTTTAATGCAGTTTAGTAGTCTGTTCTATGCATCAGCTACTCTCTCAGAGAACCAATTAGTACACTTCTCATTTCTATAGAATCTTCTACATATGTTGTTTGATGTTTCTCAACTACTTTCTGATAACTGCAAACATTCCCAAAGGTAGTTGTCTCTGAATGCTCTATATACCTGAATAAGATCTCCTCTTAAATATCTATGAGACACTGTACGAGTTCAGATATTTTAGTTTTTTATTCATAATAACTTAAATTTTCACATCCATGCATGCCCTTGGTATATTTCCACTGTACACTTTCCAGTTTACTCATGCTAGTTTTCTTATAAGGTTTCCATATCTTTAGTCCATACTCAAGTTTGGGTCTAATATTATTAACAAACAATGACTTCATCATTTCTTTTCTTTTTCAAATAATTTTTTATTTTCCAAATAATGTAATGTTTAACAATACAATCATCAATAAACAAGTATTATAAACCTTTATATACAATATGTACAATTGACCAGAACAAAGGAGGGAAAAAATAAAATAAAATATATGAAATTAGTAACAAAAATTTATAATATTCAATTAATAAAATATAAAGTTACACATTAATTATTTAGGGTTCATTTTTTATGTCTCAATAAGAGTTAAATTTTTTCCCAAGGATTGTTTGTCCATGTTTTGGGTGAAATTCTCGATTCCTTTACCTTGATTTCTAATGTTGCTGTTTCTTCCATCAATCTCAAGAAATCCTCCAGAGTAGGTTCTTGTGAAGACTTCCACTTTTTAGTTATACATTTCCTTGCCACAGCTAGTATGGACCAAAGTAGGTATAGGTCTTTTTTATTCAGTCCAATAGTATCATTAACATTTAAGATAACTAAAGATTTGGTTAAAATAAAGGTATTTGTGAATTTAGTTTGGAGAAAAATAGTAATTTTTTTCCCAGAATTTTTTTATATTAATACAATCAAAAATATATATGAGACCAATCAGCTTTACAGTTTAAAGAACATCTCCAACAAATGGATTTATCAAGTGAATTGAATTTGGCTAGTTTATCAGGTGTAATAAATGCCCTGTGAATATATTTCCATGTAAATATTTTCCATACTTGTAAATTAAATGTTAAGTTAACAGAACATAAAAGATTTGTTTTATTCTCAATTGATAGATTAGTGTGACATCCTTTTCCTATGAAATTACAATATCTTGCATTAGGGTTAGTTTTATATGTTATCAATATTTTGTATAATTTTGAAATTAGATTCGTCCAATTATAATGGTTGTAAATAACTTCAGATATTAGACTTATCAAATTTGGACTAGTTTTATAAGGAGAGTTAATAATTTTACTATTAAGATCCTTAAGATATGATAATATGCTTTGTAGTATCAACCAATCTGCTGATGGAATGTCATATTTATTCTGAATTTGTTGAATGTCTAATGCTACTTGATTCTCTATACAATGTTGCTAACAAGTAAGTTTTTTCCCTTCCATCTGGTTAAGATAACATTATGAATTTTATTGAAGAAATTCTTTGTAGAGCTAAAGTGTATTATCAAGTCTAGCCAAATCTTAATATCCGTGTTAATATTTATTTATTTATTTATTTATTTCCAGTTTGATAACCGGGGAAGTCCACTGGGCCCGAAAGCCTGTTTTCAGTGGAGGCCCGGGGAGAAAAGCTCCATGATAATACATTACACACAAAAACACAGCAGAACAGATCTAAACTAATACACACAAAAACACACTCTGTTCTAATAGCATAATACTTTAACAATTTCCAAACAAGAATGAGGTGCATTGGGCACTATACATAAGAAAAAGATATATTAGTGCAACTGTGAATGTTAGTAAAGTAGGAAAGGAAAGGAAATTATAGATAGAGTTTGAAAGCAAGAGCAGGGATGCATGGGAGAAACGAATAAGAAGCAAAGAAATTAAAGGAGAGGTGTCAGAAGAGGATAGAAAAAGAACAGATAACTAATGTTCAAATTGTGGTTGAGTCCAGGAGACCACCTTAAGAAAAAAGTCAAAAGATTTAAGGTGAGAGTAAGCATAGCACTTGAAGGAAAATAAAGGGTTTATTCAGGGAGGAAGGAGGAGATAATGAAGAAGAGAGGGAGCTAGGAGAGAGTCAGAAGAAGGGGAACCTAGGGGGAGGGATGGAACTAGGATAAATTGAGATCTAGGTAGGAAGTATACAATTACATTTCCAATTTTGGAAAAGGTGAGAATGAAGAAGAGATTTAAAGTGTTCATAGTTTGTAGTGGCTCTTAGAAGGGAAGGAAGTGAGTTCCATTTTTGCTGTAGTATAGGAAAGTAGGAGTTGGCCAGGGGTCGTTTGGGTTTGTAAACTGAAATAAGATTTTGGTGGCTAGATCTTAGGGGCCTTGGAGGATTGTATATGGTGAAGGTATTAGATAATGCTGGGCAAGCAGTGGGTTTAAAGATTAGTTTGTGTGCAGTAGTAAGTTGGAGGAAATTGAGTTGATTAGGGAGTTCTAGCCATTGAAGACTACGGAGGCAGATGCAGTGGTGTGTAGAATGAGTGGAGTTAGTAGCGAATTTGGCAATTTTGTAGTAGCAACTTTCAAGTTTTGTGGAGATAGAAGTGGAGAGATTGGATAGAAGAGGAGCACCATACAGTAGAGAAGGGAGAAGGAAGGTAGTGGCGAGAGTTTGTCTTGAAGATGGAGTAAGAAAGTTTGCATTTCTATAAAGCATACCGAGCTTCTGATGAGTTTTCTTTATGTTTAGCTGAATATGATTATTAAATTTCAAGTGTTCATCAATGTTTACTCCGAGTAATTTAGCACTACTAACAACTTCTATTGAGGACTGGGAGAGGCTGGAAATTATGAAGGATGACTTATCAGGAGTCAGAGCTTTTGAGGGGGAGAAGAGAATGATGTGGGATTTATTGGCATTGAGGGAAAGATGATTTTGAAGCATCCAATTTTCTATGGTTGTGAAGGCCAATTGGGTTTTGGCTTGGAGCTCGGGAAGGTTAGCGCAGAGCAGATAACAGTGGAGTCATCTGCGTATTGTACTATTTGAGCAAGAGGAATAGAAGAGTGGAGATCATTGATAAAGATGTTAAAGAGCAAAGGCCGAGAATAGAACCCTGAGGGACTCCGGTAGGGGTAGGTAGGAATTTTGAGGTACCAGTATTCCATTTCACAGCTTGGGATCTATCAGAGAGATAACTTCTGAACCAAGAAAGAGAGTTGTGGGAGAGATTGAGGTTAGAGAGGTGGTTGAGAAGGAGAGTGTGGGATATAGAGTCGAAGGCCTTAGAAAGGTCAAGAAGAACAGTGGAGACAATTTTTCCAGAGTCACGGGCTTGGTTGACAATTTCTAGGAAGGAATGAAGAGCGGTTATGGTACTGTGGCCAGGCCGAAACCCATGTTGTGTGGGAGTGAGGAGATGGTTATCGAGAAGGTAGGGCATGAGTTGCTGGTGTATGCATTTTCAAGAATTTTGAGATTGGGGAAAGAATTGCTATTGGGCGGAAGTTAGAGATGGTGTTATTTTGCCTCCTTTATGGAGGGGCAGAATGTGGGCAGCTCTCCAAAGTTTGGGAACATAAGATTCTTGGATGGATCTATTGATGAGAATGCTGATAGGTATAGCGATGCCATTTGCTGCGAGCTTGAGAAAGAGTGATGGAATGTTGTCAGGGGCATTGGAGCATGGTTTGAGTTTGCGAAGAAGTTGTTTGATACTGGTGGTAGACACGGGATGTAGAATGAAAGTGGGAGGAGGGTTATGAGAGTTGGAGTGAGGGATGGGTGTAGAAGGATGCTTTGGGTTAGGGGTAGGGGTGGAAGAGGAGAAGGATTTAGTCAGTTCAGCTATTGAGCCAGTAAAAAACGAGTTAAAGAGAGTTGCTATTTCAGTGTCAGTCTTATTATTATCTGGACAGGGATTGGATTTTGTACCTGGATGTAAGAGTGAATTGATGGAATTCCAGAATTTTTTGGGATTATTTGTGAGGGAGGACTGAAGTTTGCCGTAGTAAGATTTCTTATCCTTTATAATAAGTTTTTTAGCAAGATTGCGGAGTTGCTTAAATTGCAGTAAAGAGGCTGGGTTTTTATTTTTGTTGTATAGTTTCCATGTTTTGTCCCTTTGTCGCATTAGAGTTTTAGTGTCTTTAGTTAGCCAAGGGGCAGAGTTGAACTTTATCCTTTTTGTACGAGGAGGGGCTTGGGAATCTAGGATTTTAAGGAAGGTAGTATTGAAGAGTTCTAGGGCTTCATCTAGGGGAAGAGTATTTAGTGAATCCCAGTTTGTTAGTTGAAGGGTTTCTGAAAATACAGAAGGATTAAAATTAGTTAGGTTGCGAGAGTGGGCATATTGTTGTTGGTGTGGGAGCTGTTGGGTTTTTCGGTTAATAAAGGCTGGGAGATGATCACTTAATGAGTCAGGTAAGGTACCTGAGTTGGAGATATTGTTAGGGTGGCTGACTAGGATCCAGTCCAAGATGGACCCTGGAGGGTTGGTTTTGTTAGGTCTGGTAATGTTGTTTATTAGTTGAGTAAAATTATAAAGATTGATAGACTGAAGGGGAGTATTGTTATTAATATTATTCCAATCAATATTTACATCACCTAGAATGAAAGTTTCCTGTTTAATATTGTTTGAGGCCCAACAGAGAATATTCTCTAGGGTGGAGGAGTTGTCTCCAGGAGGGATATAGATGGTTATAATACAGATACTTTTGAAGTTGTTTATTTTGAGGATTCCTATGACTAGTTCTGCATTATTAAAGTTGGGAATGGTATTTTGGTATGGGCTAAGATTTAGCAGGCAGTTGTAGACTAAGGCTACACCACCACCTTTTTTGTTTAGGCGATCGGACCTGAGTGCTTGGTAGCCAGGTGGTAAAATTTCAGAGTTACTAGTTTGAGGTTTTAGCCAGGTTTCTGTTACTGCTACTATGTCAGGTTCAGTTATATTTAGCCAGGCATGAAAGTTTGTTATTTTGTTATTAATACTCTGGGTATTAATGGTAATAAATTTAAGGTATTTATTATTGTGCCTATTTGTGGGGGTAGTGGGAGAGAGAATGTTAGTTGGTGTTGGCCCAGGGTTAGGATGGACATCTCCTACAAGAGCAAGACAAGAGAAGGAGTAGAGGAGTTGAAACCTAGAATTGCGGAGTAAAGTAAAAGGGAGATGTAATTTACATTTGAAAGTGGGAGATTTTTGTAGAGTGTATGGTGTTTTAGTTTAAAGTAATGAAATGGATTTGGTTGAAGGAGGGAGGGGGATATCAAATAAAAATGGAGGGATGAAGGATGTGGAAGGGAGATAGTGGAGGATGAGTGGGGTGAAAAAGAGGCGGGTAGTGTGGTATTGGAATAAGAAGATGCATTATACAGAATGGTGAGAATGAAAAGACATGTAAATGAGGTGAGATAGTGTGGAGGAGTCATGGAGGAGTAGTGTAGGATAGATATTGGAAGATAGGGTAGTGGTAGGCTATTTAACAGCAGGAAATAGTTCTGTGGAAGGAAACAGTTCAATAATGATCCAGTTAGCTGTCAACAGTAATGAAATAGCAGCAAACTCAGCGTAAGCAATAAAAGTACAAACAATTCTATAGCAGATATCTCAGTAAATAGAAGTGTGAGTGCAACAAAGAAAATGAGATGCAATAGTCAACCAAATAAGATCAGTAAAAATGCAAAACAGTACAACAAAAAACAATATATAAATTGTACATAGTATTTATATAATTCTTATATTTATAAAAACAATTTGGCTTATGTAAGACTTCATCA
>NC_056745.1:472185090-472215090 GCF_019279795.1 Protopterus annectens | reverse complement strand
TCATTCAATGCAAGGAGTTAATTATATCTGCTTAATTATAACTGGATGTGACAAGGGGCATTGCAAATTTTGCAGCTTTTTTGTATTTTCCACAGCTTTGCATTTATTTCTTGCTGATGAACAAATACAGTGATATAATTTTTCTTCTGGTGTTTAACTCCTAATGATATTGCCTGGTTCTTACTTAATCTAAGCAAAACGGTGGAACATCTGACTTTGTAATCAGTCTGATTGTATTATTTCATGGTATATAATAGTAATTTTAGGGTTGTGGATTTGTTCACATGCCTAAGGGACACAAAGCTCATGACTTGTTAGATATAAGTGCAGACGTGCACAGCCATTCCTCTATATGAAACTAATAAATGGAAATGCTGGTGGTTAAACTTTGACTTGGTGATGGTGTGTCACCTGTTATGGGTTTCGTTTTTTACTTTTGTGTTTTTCTGTAAATAGCAGTCATTAAACCCAGAAGTGGTGCTGTAACAGAACTCTTGTGCTGCGCTGGGTTTTACATAAAAATAACATGGTGATCTGAAATGAGGTTGCAGCTTATGCTAGCAGATTGATTTGGCTGAACAAGCAAGCTTTCATAATTATAATCCTGCTGGTAATGTATGCAGTTTAATGTTCAATCAGTCCATTCAATATCTTGAAATTATTTGCCTAACACAATAATTAAAAAAAGATTTCATACCCATAGGTCAATGCTTTTTATTGATACTGTGTATAAAAGCTTAAGTGGTTGCACCTTTACCGTGCACAGTAGGAGATGACTGGAAATACTAGCTAATTAGAAGTATATGTTGTTTTTGCTATTTTGCTCAAAGGTTTGCAAGATACTGTGAATCTTCAATATTAGTATTATAGAAAGAAATGACCATTACACTCTACTAAGTATAGCTATTCCACTCTGCATTGTGATGTGTGTGTTCATTACATACTTGATCTTAATGTGATCTAGTTTTGCAAATTTATTGACCCAAACTTTTAATCCATTAATATTTTATTTTCACATTTAAAGAAGCATTGGTTTAACATGATTACACAACATTGCTTATGTTTTGCTTATCAAAGAAGAAAAGGTCTGGGGGGGAATCATTTATTCTTGATGCTATTAATAGTCAGAATATTAGCATCTTTCCAATGCAGGTTACTGTTTGTACTTCTCTCCTCAAGTCCATTGCATTACAGACTTTGAATTTCAGGGGGAAAATTACAGTCTGTGTGCTGAGATCAGATCATGAGGGATGTATATTGGTTGAAAAGATTTTACCTGGAATTTATTAGCCACGGCTGGATTCCAAAAGGCCAGCACAGCACTCTTGAGTTTTTCCATTGATGTGAAGCTCTGTGCTAACCCCCCTGAATGGAATGCATCTAGTGTGGTCATATGGAGCTCTGATATTATATTGTAGAATGAAAGGTGCATTGCAGCTTCCATTCCTAATGCCATCCAGTGCCCTAAACCTCAAGCCTACATGCATACACTATTATGATATTCCAAAACAGTCTATTCAAAGGAGTCTGTCTCATTGGGTGTGCATGGTACAGAATAACCTAAAGGGATGAGGAATTATTATTTTCAAAATTTGATGTAGGGATTGGGTCTGTACACGGTAATATCAGGATAGCCTGAGGCATCATATGGACAAGTAATGACAATGTACATCCACTGTATATAGTGTATACACTTAATGTCCATTCTCCATATGTGTACTCTGTGTAATAGTGGAAATTGAAGGAATGCTTTACTTTGCTTTATAGATGGGAATGGAATGACAGAAGTGACCCATAGCTATGCTAGAAACATTGCAAGGCAGTGACTGGAGCAAGACAGCAGCATCACTACCATAGGTCACCATAGGTTGGGTAAACATGGCTGGGGCAATTAGACACTGGATTATAGAGCAGCACTGACACAGGAATGCCTAGACCAGTGCAGAAACAAGTAAGTTGAGGAGAGATGACAGTACGCTAAAATAATGAAGCATGATTTGCTCAAACCCCTGCAATGGTATAATGTTGCAGTCTATTGAGGGGGTGAGATGGTGCACATTTTGTGTGCTGGGAAATGCAAGAGTATGAAATGGTTTGCTACAGTGGCAGAAGTGAAGAAGTATAGAGTCCTGAGTCACTGAATATGCAGTGCAGAACATGGGCAGCAGACGGAGATTGTTAAGATATCCAGCATGGCACTGAAGAAATGCATTGTACCCAGAAATTCAAGAAGGCATACAAGTCAGTTCTGGTATATGGAAAAAAAACTGTAGTAAATAAAAAAATAGAAGAACATGTTTAGAGGCATAAAAACCGTGACAACCTAAAAAATGTTAATTGGTGTTTTTGTCAGAGAGAGAGAAAGATTGTGTCTTGGATCCTATCTTGATTGTGTTTGATATGCGTATCTGTGTTTCATAGTACACATTGTGACTCTGATATGCTATCACTCATTGGTCCTATCATGACTTTGTGTAATGTGCATGTCTGTGTCTCTTAGTACACAGTTCATGACGCTGATATGTTATCACTCACTAGATCCTATCATGGCTTTGTGTAATGTGCATGTTGGTGTCTCATAATACACAGTTTGTGACTCTGATATTCTATCACTGACTGGATCCTATCATGGCTTTGTGTAATGTGCATGTCTGTGTCTTACAGTGCACAGGGTCGAACTGATATGCCATCACTCACTAGATCCTATTATGGCTTTGTGTAATGTGCATGTCTGTGTCTCACAGTACACAGTTTGTGACTCTGATATGCTATCACTCACTGGATTCTATCATGGCTTTATGTAATGTGCATATCTGTGTCTCAGTACAATTTGTGACTCTGATATGTTATCACATATGGGATCCTATCATGGCTTTGCATAATATGCAGGTATGGGTTTCATAGTGTATAGATTGTGACTCTGATATGTTATCTCTCAGTGGACACTATCCTGCTTGGGCCTAATGTGTGTGCCTTTGTCCCACAGTGTAGAGCTTGTGACTCAGAGTTACTGTATCATTCTGGACACAATCCTCACTGTGTTTAGTGTGTGTGTGTGTGTGTGTGTGTGTGTGTGTGTGTGTGTGTGTGTGTGTGTGTGTGTGTGTGTGTGTGTGTGTGTGTGTGTGTGTGTGTGTGTGTGTGTGTGTGTGTGTGTGTGTGTGTGTGTGTGTGCACTCCTGTGTGTATCTATGGTTCTGCTGCATAACTAGCTCTCACAGGACCCTATCCTGGCTGTGTTTAATGTGTGTACTAGCACCCCACTGTGCAGATCTTGTGACTCAGATATGCCGTTATCACATTCTGGATCCTATCCTGGCTGCCTTACTTTGCATGACTGTTCCATTTAACAGTGTTTGCATATCTAGTGCTCCATTACTGTCTAGATCCTATCCTGGTTGTACTTGGCTACAGAGCAATAGCTAGCTCATTCAGCATCCTGGTCCCTCAGAAATGAGACAGTACAATAAAAAAAAGGACTTTGGCTGACTATAGAAAGTTGATTGGTGCAGCAGCTTCTACAGCATCCAATCTCTGTCTTGCATTTCTTCGAGTAAAGAGGAAAAAAAAGAGAAAAGAATGAAAAAAAAAAAAAAAAAGAAAGGACTTCCGATGACTGAAGAAAGCCAACTGATGCATCAGGTTCTACAGTGGTCAACCCATGTTTCCCCAGCTCCACACTGAAGAGAAAAAAAAAAGAATGCTGAACTGCCTTTCTGTACCAGGAACCCTCGATGATACCATCTAATACTTTGCAACCAGGCCAGTTGCCCTCTTTGCCCCACACTTGCTATGCTGCTGTGTATCTTCTATTCCTTTGGAGAAGCACTGTTTATCTCAAAGCTTGAATATATTGTCCTTGCTTGTTTGTTGCTCACATTCTTAGCACATCTTAGCATAAGAATTCTGGACAAAGACAAAAAGTAATGGGGGGGACAAAGGCTCAAAATTAGGGACAGGTTTTAACTATTGTTTTCTAAAAGTTGGCAGAATAGCAGGTTTTGCATTAATATGCATAGGTCTGAAACTCAAATGTTTATTAACTTTTGACAAACAACTAAATAAATGTACACTTCTCAAGCATGATATATGGGATATTTGTAGGGGCAATAGCTAACAAGAAACAATTTACTAAATCTATCTATATCTATATAAATCTATATCTAGCTGATATTTATATATATTTATTTATGATAGGTTCATAGATGTATACTAGGCTAATGACCATAAGGGCCTTTTTAAGCCTAGCCTTGCATCCCAAATCTCTGACAAGTTCTAGTACCCTTGATCAGTGTAAACAGGGGCCTGTGAGATGAACTGTTTACTGATTGCCTGTGTCCATTAGAGACATAGTGCCAAACAAGGGAGGAATTTCCTGTTCCCCATCCAGTTGTCTTGGTTACATTGGGTTAGGGAGGACTCTGCTTCATATGGATGGAAAGCCTGTTCCAGAGAAGGCCTAGCCTCTGGGATACATATATGTCTCTCCACCAGGTCCTATTTATATCACAGGCAAGGTTTAAGTCTTTAGAATGGGTAATTCTGGTGTTGTTTGGTTTGTAGATATGCATGAGATCTATCAAAGTGGGATCTAATAATCCTTGTATGCCAGGAATAGATCTCCTTGCAACAGCCTGTAGGAGACTGTATGCAGGGATAGGGCCTTGAGGTGGTCTGCATAACACGTTACTTATGCCCTGTATTCTTTTAGTGTGGAACCTCCAATTGTTGGATGTGCCTGGTTAGGTACATTCCAAAGTGGGTATTGTACACAATGACAGGTCTGAGGAATGCTGAATACAGTGGAACAATCACCTCCTTGGATCTAGATGGCATATCTTTGTTTACACATTGCACAACATAGAATGATTTCCTCACTACTGTAGAATCATAATGGTCCAAGGCTAGATTACTGTCTATGTGTGTCCACAAGTCCATGACTACTGGGTCAGCTCTTAGGGGTGTGTTGTCAATATGATAGGTAACCGGGATGGATGACTTCCTGAAGGATACTATTATGCATTTCTTGGCATTTTGTTTTAGTCCATGGCTCTGACACAAGTTATTTGTTTATGTCAGCCCTTCCTGGAGAACATTTGCATCAGTGCGGGATTGTATGACTTCTCGTAATTTGCAACCATTGGCAAATTTAGTCAGCCGGAGGCCCCTGGCACTGGCCTTAACTTCAGGGAAGTAAATGCCAAAAAGGAGCAGTCCAAGGACTGATGTCTGAAGTACTCTGCTTTTGATTGGTCTCTTTGTAGAGGATGACTCCTCATTTCTAATTTCCTGAGTCCTATCTGTGAGTCAGCTGGCCATCCACTGGGTGACATAAGGGTTTATACCTAACTTCTTGAGTTTGTCAACGATGCCTAAGTAGGTTATTGTGTCAAATGCCCTGGCCAGGTTAAGGTTGTCAGTGTGAACCATTTTTCCCTCATACATTGCTTTGGTGACTTTCTCATAGAAGTCCACCAGATTGAGCAGGCATGATTTGCTCTTGATGAAACCAAATTGGGTTGGGTTCTGTATCAGGAGGTTTCTTATGTCATTATTGATCATTTCCATGATAATTATTTCCATGGCTTTGCATATGACACTAGTGAGAGTTATGGGTCTATACTTTACATGATCTATAGATGGCCCACGTTTGTCTTAGTGGGATGACTGCTGCTGTTCTCTATTCATGAGGCACAAAGCCTGTTTGGAGGCTACAGTTAAATAGCAATCCCAGTGGGCCTGATAGGTCATATTTCATGCTATTTAGAAGACATCCTAGGATATTGTCTGGGGCCCACTGATGCAGTATTCTTGGCCTTAAAGAGAGCATTGAAGACATGGTCCCTACTGATAGTAGGGAGAGTTATATTTGGTGGTATTTTGTGAGGGAACATTAAGAGGGAGAGTGGGGTAAAGTTAGAGCTGAATTTGTCTACCAGTAGGCTTGCTATATCTTTTGGCCCATTATAGGTGGCTCCATTAACAAAGAGCTTTGCACACAATTGTGTATTCCATTTGAGGTTGTAGACATAGCTAAAGAATGCCTTGTGGCTGTTTTTGGACTGGGAGGCCAAATTTACCTTAAATTTGGCTTTGGTAGACTTTACCTGTCCTCTGATTTGTTTGTTTAGTTTGATGAGAGTTTTTTTAACCTGATGGAGGCTATGCCTCCTAATTTTTTTCAACAATTTATTCCTTCTCTTATATAGCCTACCAATGTTATAATTCCACTAGGGTGGCTTGTTGTTTGAGTTAATATTGTACTTTTTTCTGGTGGATACAGCTCCCTCTCTGCAGCTATTACTATGTTTGTATAGGGCTTCTGTGAACAGTTCCTGGTAGGCAGCAGTGTTCTCAGGGTTTATGGGGCTTAAAAGTTTGCCAGTTTATCACGAAATGGTAGGATTTTAGCCTTAGAGTAGTTCTTACAGATTCCAGGGTTAGCTAGGTTTCAGGTTTTATGTTTATTCAATTGAGACCATTTTATGGTCTGACCCTACCAGAGAAGACATTATACTAGGAGATGTGCAATACTGTTCATTATTAGTGAGGACCAGATCCATTATGTTTGCACCCCTGATCAGTGTACTGACAATCTCGTCTAGGGAGTTTGTGTTTAAAAAATCCGGGAATCTCTGTGCCAGCACATTTAGTGTTGTATATGATTCCCAGTTAATAGTGGGGTAATTAAAGTCACCCATGAATATGGTATTGAGTTGGATGGTGAGTATTTCCAATTAGTTTAAATAGATGTTATGTGTTTCCTTGGTCATAAAGGGGGACCTATAGCTTGCCAGGAAGTGGAATGGGATTTTGCCTGTGGTGATTTGAATGTGGAGAAGCTCAAGTGCATTGTCCTGTTTGACCAGTCTTGAGGCATATTTATTTTTGATGGAAATTGAGACACCTCCATCTTTAGTGCTTGTCTGTGTTGTAGCTGGCCTAAATGTGTGGAAGGCATTATAGCCTTCCACTGCTGTGCTCTCCAGGGCTTTAAATCATATCTCAGTGACCATACAGATATCAGCATTCTCTAGGGTGAGGAGGGATTTTAGGGAGTGGAGTTTCTTGTTTAGATTTCTAGTATTGAGTAGTAACATCATTAGATTTTCATGGTTTTGATTTGCTGTTGAACTACATTCAGTTTAGCATTGCCTAAAAAAGTCACTATGGGGCAGGACAATGTTATAGCTAATATTCAGAGGCCTAGAGGAGAGAGGTACAGACCATCCCTGGCAAAGCAGTGTGGTGTGTTGACCATCTCCTTCCATGCTGAAAAATATTACACCCATTTAAAATTACATCAGAAACGAAACCAATTATTAAAGTCAGTCATCTTCTGTTGATATTGTGGCATCATCTTTGGAGAAGGAAAAATGCTGCTCAGTACTAGGCTTGTACCACCTTCATACACATATTCTGAAAGCCCTATGATATCTCGGGTCATTTACATGCACATGGACTATGACTGACTCATACTGGTACTTTTGGTCCAATGACCTGAGTGCATGAGCAATGTGGTAGATCCTGGCCCCTAAACTTTCTCCTTACTCAGCCTGGTGAGAGTGACATTGGTATCTCTCACAATCTCTCACATTGGTATCTCTCACATTGGTATCTCTCACAATGGAGTTTAAAATGACCTTTTGAGCTTAGAAGTAGAGGTTCCATACATACATACAAATATTGCAAGCATGGGCATTAATGCCCTTCTAGCCTGCTGATATACACTTGTTCCCATAATAAGTGTCCAGGCTGTTCTTTAAAATATCTAAACTAGCAATTTCTTTAATATAATTTGTTAGTCTGTTCCATGCATCAGCTGCTGTCTCAGAGGATCAAGTAGTGCACTTCTCATTGCTATAGAATCTTCTACATAGATTGTCTGATGATTCTCTACTACTTTTTGATAAATCCGAACATTACCAGAGGTAGTTGTCTCTAAATGCCCTACATACCTGAATAAGATCTCCAGTTAGATATCTATTAAAGATACTGTACACATTCAGATATTTTAATCTTTCATAATAACTTAAATTTTCACATCCATGGATGTCCTTTTTATATCGTCACCGTGCTCTTTCCAGTTTACTCATGCTTGTTTTCTTATAAGGTTTCCATATTGTTTTTCCATACTCAAGTCTAATGTAACTAACAAACAAGTACTTCATTTCTGATTTCCTAGACTTTATAAATCTTTTTATATAACCTATAGTTCTATAACTATCATTAACCAAGTGGTTGATAGAATTAGAAAAAAACTCGAAGCTGGATCTACCCATATACCCAGGTCCTTAAATGAATCTACAGTTTCAATCACTGTGTGCTGTATTAAATAATCACCTTTCAATTTATGTCTCCCAAAACTCATATGCTTTGTTTTTGATGTACTTATCAGCATATTATTCTCCTGTATCCAAATGGTCACTTTAGTTATTTTGCAGACATGCTCTATCTGTAACATATGTAATTGGTTTACCCAATTTCAGGTCATCTGCATATAGACTGTAGAGCACCTCTGATGAAAAAGGTAGCTTTGAAAGATATAATCTAAACAAGTATGGGCCTAGGACAGAGCCCTGTGGGATATCCTGCCTAATTGTTGTATGATACTTGCCATTTCCTATTTGTAAGACATGCAGCTATCCATCTTATCAAGAGTGCATTGATACCTAGTTGTTCTAATTTATTGATCAGTGTTTTGAGTATGACCATGTCAGATGAAGTTAAATCTAGATAAATTACATCACAGCACAATTTTCTTCATTCGTAGTTGTTATTATATTGTTTTAGAACATCATGTCACAGGTGGTATTAGATCTATTTTGGACATATGCATTCTGATATAGGGTTTCAAGTCCCAACCTATCCAATTCTGACAATAACTTATCCAATATTACCTTCTCCATTATTTTTCCATAACATGAAACTAGACTTAAGGGTCTATATGACTCTACGTTTGTCCTACTACGTTTTTCCTTAAAGACAGGTCTTGATTAAACTCCCCATTTTTGTATAACTTAGTAAATAATATATATATATATATATGGTACTGTAAGTTCTTGCTGAAGTGTTCTCAGGCCATTATTACTAATTCTGCCTCCTCCCTGTGCTTTGTTTGGATCAAGTTTGCGCAGTTCATTTTCAATACAATCTAATTTGATTCCAGTATCTGAGATTACCTGGATGTCAACAGTACGACTTATCACCCCCTTTGTGGAGCCAAACTGTTTTGTATAAGATTTTGTAAATATATTTATAATCTGTTGTGTCTGATAATAAATTTTAGAATCTACACATAGTTTATCAATTTGTATGTCTTTACTTCTTCCACATCTTAAGTATCTATAAAAAAAATCCTATTTTGCTCAATATTTTTATGTAAGTTTTCTTCAGATTTCTCTTGATCTTGTATCCCACTATGCTTGATTTGTTTGTCTAGCTTGTTTATTTTCAAAGCTGTAGTTTGACTTGTCTTCTATTTCTTATATATTTTTTGTCTCTTACCTTATTCAGGTATCATGCGGTGGTGGTGCTGCGGTAGCATTGTCGCCTCACAGTAAGACGCTGTCCAGTTCAATTCTCAGCTAAAGCGTCTTCTGTGTGGAGACGTGTGAATGGGCGTACCTTCGTTGAAGGTTGTGCGTCAGGCCTGGCAAGCCGGTACGTAAAAATCAACTGCCAATCATTAGTGGACCGGAGTTCCGCTGTGGCGACCCCTAACCGGGAAAAAGCCGAAAGACACAAACAAACAAACCTTATTCAGGTATCATGTTCTTATGGAAATATAGCCCCATGATGTTGTATGCCTAGATCCTGATGTTAAACATTTTCTTTTTGGCATTCAAACTATTTCTCTTTCAAAACATTTCACTTTCCATCTGCAGTTTTTCCACTGAACACATCACTCCAGTTAGTTATACATAGTGACTGTTTTGCTTCCATGTAATCTGTAATTAATCCTCTGTGCATTGGTTTCAATTTTAGTTTGGCATGTTATGTGGCTGTATGTGTCGATGTGGGTGTTACTGTGAAAGAGTGCATTCTGGGGTGCTGAGGGTATTAGTTATATGAACTTCATCTAAGAGGTCTTTGGGGATTAGGAAGGTTACATTTAAATGCCTCAGTATTGTTGGTCTTTGTGTCAGTTTTGAACTGTGTAATGGGTGCAACACGTGTACTACTGACAACCTGATTGACATTAGGAGTGATTTTATGTGACAGCTTGGCATCCAGTGACATTGTGCAAATACATCTCTCACATACTACAGCAATTTGTTTGGGAATTTTCTGTTTGTCAGTAAGCATAAGGCAATTTCTGCTTTGGCTCAGGATGCCCATATTCACAAAACTGGTAATGGAGATAGTGGGAAAGTTCATATCCATGGCAACAGGCATTTTTATTGATTAGACGGTTGTAGTGAGAATATAAAGTAATGTCAGGAGTCTCTGATTTGCAACTCTGTGGGCACTGCTTGTCACTGCAAATTATTTGGCTTGTGTGCAACTAGGAATTGGTGAAATTTCAAAGGTGCTTTTACAGGAAAAATGTCAACTCATGTTGCGTTATGTCTACACAGGGCACTGCCAAACACTTCAATGGACACTCATAAGTAGATCCTGAAGATTGATGGATGAAGTATTTAGGGAGATATTCAGAAGTTAGGTTAAACAGCAGATAATAAAGGAGTACTTACTGAAAAGAATGAATTAGTCTTGTCAAGAATGATGAAAAGAGGGGATTCACGTGACACCACAGCTTCATGCTGCTAGGATATAATGCTCCTTTGCTTCTTCTCTCACTCGGAGCAAAACACTAGCACCATCCCAAGATGAGAAGCAGACCACAGGATCTTTGGTGATCAGTAGTCTTGTCCAGATGATGCAGATGTCTGTAGGCCTGTTGTAACTTTTTTCTGGTAGATGCCTTGAATAGGAACCAGATCAATCAAGAAGATCCAACACAGACACTCACTGCCTAATCAGAAACAGTCAGGAACCAGTGCGCTCTGCTCCTTCTCTCACCAGGAGCAAAATATAAACACAAATTCCAAGTTGGCACCCAAGAAATAATGACCTTATGCTCCTTTTCTCACCAGGAGCAAAACAGAAACACTAATCTCAAGATAACTACTTAGAAGCAGAATGTGGAGTCTCCAATAATTGGTAGTCTTGGACTAGATGTTACAGATTATAAAGGTAAGATGGAAAAATGGGTTAATATCCTAAGAGTTGCAGTGTGCACTAAACAATGAGAAATAAGAGAGGGGATAACTTAAGCTTTAGCTATCTAAGTGGAGAGTCACTAATTTTAAAAGAGCAAGATAGATTGGAAGGGAGTGAGTACTTTGTATTCTGGCTCAATGGAAAACAGTGAGATAGCAAATCATTTTAAATAGCTGAAGGAGAGTGATTTCATAAAATGATAATTTGTGCTCTCGGTAGCCAATGCAAGAGGAGAGGGAAGGAAATATGTGGTCAAATTAAGATAAGGGGAGGCAACTAGAAAGACAGTTGAGTTTTAAAATACAACAACACCAGGGAGGGAGCATGAGGGAAAATTGAATTTCTGTGTGACTGTGTCAGTAGATAAATAGATATTAGATAGATATATATAGGTAGATAGATATGAATATCAGTGTATATATATATACATATATATATATATATATATATATATATGTGTGTGTGTGTGTGTGTGTGTGTGTGTGTGTGTGTGTATATATATATATATATATATATATATATATAGAGAGAGAGAGAGAGATTAGATTATCCATTATGCTGATTCACTAATATCTTTAATTAATCCCATTTTGTTGGACCTGATTTGCTGAGTCTTGTATTTAAACATATTGTTAAGTACTGCTAACAAAATAGTTATCATATAGAGTGTCTTCTACACTGTTATGAATTATAAATGATCATGTTCCAAATGTTTTGGGGAGCCTAGTAGGCTTTTGAGGGTGTATGTAGGGAGTATTCAAAGGATAGTACATGTTTCTGCAGCTGCAATCACAAAATAGCATAGCTAGGGAAGTTTTTCTTTACCTACAATATTGTACAATCACAGAACATAGTTAGAGGGTATGGGGGTGGTAAGTCAACTTCTGATTAAATTGCAATCAGTGCTTTTTTGAGATATACTGTTATATACACATGTATATACATGGTTGCAGTCTGAAACACTGAACACTTATATGAGTGAATGTTTTTTCAGTATGTAAATAACAGTGAATGCTGAGATTAGCGAACATTGTTTTTAATGGAGTTTTTGCCAGCAGCATTTTGGGATCGTGGTGCAGTAGGTTAAGGGAATTTGCTCTTTTGTACTTATTCTATATAAAAGGTCATCTTTTAAATGAAAACATGGGTAGGAAATAATAGGAACATCTTGTTTACCATTTCCCCTACAACCTTAGTTATGTCTTCTGTTGCTCTGCTTAAAATATTATCTTCCCATTGTCATTGTACCTTTTTAAACTTACTGTGGCTTATCTGTAAGTCTTCTAAGCATGGATTACTTTTTATAGTGACTTGTCTTGAGGTAGAAGGTATGATGTCCCCTCCCCACAAGAAAAAAAAAAAATAATAAAAAAACCCAAAAAAAACACTGGTATTGTAGCTACTTCTTAAATAAAATAGACATTTGTTTTATTTTCCTTGCTATCAACACATGCATATTGAGTGTTCTCTTTTCTTTTAAGTTCCATTCCATCTACCTGCATGTGAGTTGATACATTCCTCTCTGTTTCCTTCCCTATACCATTATCCCACTATAAAGGGTATAATTGAAGAAAAGCTATCATCAGTGTGGCTTCTTTTTTCATTTACAGTTAATCTCAAAGTCTGTTTTCATTTGGACTTCCTGCTTCACACTAGCATAAGTGGGTTCAGAATCTATTCATTTCCTTACTTACATCATGTCTAGTATTTGCTACCATTTCTTTCTTTGAGGGTCTTCATTTGAGTACCCCTTTTCTGTCTTTGTTGCAGTACTAGTATTTCTTGTATGTCTCTGTGCAGACTTCTGTCTTACACTTCTTTTCACTTCAGAATTCCCTGTTGATTCATATTTCTTGCAGTTTTAGGTTTCTCTTGCTCTATCATTGAGGCATACACCTGGTAATAGACAGCATATTTTTTTCTAACCACAACCAAATGCTAGCCACTTTTGTAGCTTCTATGCTAGATCCCATCTTCTGGTTTTAATTCTAGATAAGTGTCATAGTTTTGCTTCCCCCATTCTTATACTGAATGAGTGTATCGTGTAATTACTCTCCTTCTTTCTTGTTAAGTGTATCAGTCCTATCACACAGTGTCAATGGATTCTCCTCCCTCTTACATTTCCATAGTGCCTTAAAATGGGGAAATATTATCCTAAAATTATATCATGAGCCAAATCAAGTGTTACAACCACAGGATGTAACAATTTTCTCTAGAACTGTTTACATTTCTACACATGTAAATGTATACTGTTTTCTAATACCAGGAATGCATATTGCCTTTACTTTTTGGTTCTGACTAATGTTAGACTTGTATACCAAGATACCCATAACAAGGGAAATCATGCTTCCAGAACCTGACAAGGCTTGAATCTACTTTACTTCTAAAAGTAGAATATATTTCACTAGTTTAGTTGCAACACAGTAAAACAGACACAATCATTCTAGATGCGATCATGGTGCATTCCATAAGAACATCTTCATTTAATCCATATACTTCAGTTTTCACGTTTATATTAGTAATATTTTCTTCAGTACTGGCAGTGCAGAACTTAATAATGTAACTCATCTCCTCACATTTGACACAAATTAACACATTACTTGCCACATTTTGTTTCACAGGAGATTATGCATTTTACTGTGGTTCTGGGCACAGAAGCAGAAAAATCAGTTTAAATACTGTATTGTTAAACAATAAACATTACACTAAAGTTACTAGCTTATCAAAGTTCTTGGTATCACTTTGTAGTACTTATTTGCTAGATCAAGATCTTCAAAATCTGTTTTCTGTTAACATTTCTAACATTACTTTACTGTTGCTATCAGGTTCAAAGCAATGTCTTAAATAAGCATTATATATCACTGTGCTTGCCAGTTTATAAACATTAACTTTTATCATTCATTTTTCAGAGGTTATACCATCCCTGACCAAAACTTCTTTCTTAAGTTTGTAATAGTCCATGTAATCATTTCCCTCCTGTGCCCATATACATTTTTGGTGCCTTGTCTGTAAGCTGGGAAGACAATTTTTTGCTCAGTCTACTTGGTTCATTTCTTTCTGGTAGAACAGTCCTCAAGAGACAGGAAGTAGGAGTCTAGGCCATCTGTACAAGCTAATACAGAGGATTGTCTAGCTATTTGTGAGACTGTTCCTACAATATACACTGTAGCACTCATTTTAATGTTGCATTTCACATTTTCTGGATCCGTGTGTTACTGTGTACATATATATGATTTTAATATTCTGCTGCAGATAGATTGGGTGGAATTATGAAATGTTTAGCACCATACTACAAGCTTTTAGAATAATTAAACGAGCAATGTAATTATTTGGGAATAAATAAAGGGGCACTGTAACAAACAGAATTAAAGTGCAATATGCACGTAAATTGTAATATTGACTCTGTATGTTTATAGGTAATGTCCTAATGCAGTGTACATTGGCTTTACACACTTCAAACCTCAAAACAATCCAGTGCTTTTGTCTGTTCGGGTCTATATTAGAACAGAACAAATTATTCCACAGCAAACACAGTTTATTGAGCACTTTTGTCGGCCTTAAGCCATTGACATCATCAGAATACACTTGTTACATTAATTAACATGCTTAAATACTCATTCCCCATCACATGACCATTGGAAACCCCTCCCTTCACTTATTCTTTATGTATAACGATTTTATGCAAAACAGTTGTCATAAAGTGCTTTAAGTGCAATAAATAACAATGATAAATATATAAATAAATATATGAATACATAGAAAGCCTAAATAGTGAGTGTGTGTGTGTGTGTGTGTGTGTGTGTGTGTGTGTATATATATATATATATATATATATATATATATATATAAATATATATATATATATATATATATATATATATATATATATATAAATATATATATATATATATATATATAGGTGACAAACAATTTTAAAAAAATGGTACATCTGTAAATTACATCTAGACTTACCAAACATTCATAAAATACTATTTATTAATCACAAAACTGTTAAAACCATGACAACCTATTGCACTTGGGAATTACATGTGAAACTCTGATCTTAATTTTAACAAGCTAGAAATGGATACAGTCTCTTTTATACCTGGGGAGACTGCTGCATTATATCTAAGTTGCCATACTAATTCCCTATATTCTAATACATTTCATTTGGTCAACCTCTTTTTTCTTTGTCTACTATTTGCTCTAAACCTAAAAATTTAAAAGAATGTCCACTACATTCAAAAATATGCTTAGCCAAAGCATTACTCAGGTTCATTCTATGTATATCATACATATGTTGATATATACCTTTATTAAGGCATTTTTTGTTTTCCCTATCTAAAACTGTCTACACTGTTGACAAGTTGCGATGTATACTGCACATTTACTGAGGCAGTTAAGCTTTTGTCTCAATCTTCTCTGTTTCTTCAACATGACAGCATTGTGCACATTGCCCACATTTTCTCATACGCCTTTGGCTCTTACCAAGTGAATTTCTTTCTATTAAATTCTTAATATTGGAATTCCTCTTGTAAATAATCAATGGTTTTTCACCTACCTTCTCCCTGTTCTCAAAATCATTAATCAAAATGCTCCAATTACTAGTAATAATCTCCTTGATGTCATAAAACACTGCGCTATATGTTAAAATCATAGCCTGTCTGTACATTTTACCTGTTGGATTACACATATTACTAGTGCTCACTCTATCAGTCTCTACGCTGGTGGCTGTAAAGTTCACACCTAACAATGGGAAAAAGTGCCCATCAGTTCTTTTGTTTTTATTTCCAATAATATGGGGTCTATAAATACATCCGGGCATCCCCTTCTTAATAACATACCCCTCAATTTCTCAGTTTCTTCAATAAATGTTGCAAAATCGCTCACCATTCTAGCCAACCTCA
Organism: Protopterus annectens; assembly: GCF_019279795.1. NCBI lineage: Eukaryota > Metazoa > Chordata > Ceratodontiformes > Protopteridae > Protopterus > Protopterus annectens. The sequence continues at coordinate 472,198,957 of NC_056745.1, read as the reverse complement.
CCCCTTGCCCCTTCACCAATTACCTTTTCTGGTGTAAGGGGTGACAACTTTCAAAATGTAAAAGGGTGTTGGAATAGGTTGGCTTCCTATAAATGGTTGAAGTAAAGCACTTATTAATGTTAGCTTTCTTTATCTCAATGTCCAAGAAATGTATGCTATGCATGGTTGTCTCCATGGTGAATGCTAAAAAAGTTGTACAATCATTTAAATAGTCAAAAAACCTGTCCAAAAGTTCTTATGTACCTACCCAAAAAATAAGTATGTCGTCCAGAAATCAGCCATAAAATTTGCAATGCTTGAACAAATCGTTGTTGAACACATAATTAATTTCCCATTGTGTCAAGACAATATTGGCAAATAGGGGGGCACACACTGCCCCCATTGCCAGTCCCACCTTTTGCTTAAATAGTTGATTGTCGAACACTATAAAGTTGTTGTTGAGAATTAATTCCATCAGTGTTCTAAAAATTTAAATTCTAGTATGTCTCAATGAAGTATTGAAAAAAAGAAAGTCATAAAACCATTGCGCGCCAATTTCATGTGGGATAACAGTAAATAAATCTTTTATATCAATAGTGACTAAAATTAAATTGTCACTATACAGGTTAGCATTCATTTTACTTAGACAGTCCCATGAATCTTTAAGTACATGTTGTTGTTTTTCCAATACATTTTTCAGGTGGAAATCGACAAATTTGACTAAACTGAAGGTCTTGGATGCTTTTGCATCCACTATGGGTCTCAACGTGGGGTCCACAATGCTTTTGGGGATTTTTGGGATTCCGAATATTGTAGGAATCCTGGGTGCATTTTGCTGTAAAAAGCTATGCTCACTGTTTGTGATTTGTCCATCAGCAGATCATTCAAGGTGATGTCAATATACCTATATGCAATGTTAACCTCATTAACAGATGTTTCTTCGTATGTGTCACCATACATGTGTAATAACATTTTTTCTACATAAACACGTTGGCCCATGATAACAATACCCCCTCCCTTGTCTGATTTTATCACTCTAATTTGCTGATTGTTAACTATATTCTTGAGTAATGAATTTTCTTCATCTATTAAGTTAGAAGCAAAGTCATGTTTTTAGATTTGACTATTTTTCTAATCTGGTTACAACACAAATTCTCAAATATATGTAATATCGGATGCTAGGAGGGGGGGTTGAAGGCACTAGATTTCTTACATTGTGTTTCAGTGACAGACATTTGTTCATTATCAAAGTAAAACTTGAGGTTCAACTTTCTAACAAAAGTTTTCAATTCTAATAAAGTGCTCTCAATCACCAGTACCCTTGTGGGTACGAAGTTTAAACCTTTTTGGAACAAATCTGCCCATTCAATATCCACATGTATTTCACTCAAGTTATATATCTTGAAATCTCCCAGTGTGTTGTTAATGATTTGTGCTGACATCTGTGTATTTACATCATTTACCATCTACTGAATGCCCCCCTCCCCGTCCTCTGTGATGGTAGCCCCTGTTGGAAAATGAATTCCTGTAATTCACATTGTTGTCCATTTCCCTGTTGTAGTTGTTCTGCCTCATACGATTCTGTAGGAGTTCTGACCTTCTCGGTGCTACTTTGAATAACACCCCCTCCAGTAATAATGTTGTCCACAACATTATTGAAATCACCCCTATTAGTTTCATCACCTGTAAATTATGTTCTATTATTCATATTGGGCACAGGATATGCTTTACCAGTCTCATATTAATTTTTATCTGTCTCTAATTTTTTGCTTTTTTTTATTTATTAGTTCATTTACAGTTTTTTCAATATTCACAAAAATTGCCCTATATTTGTCTACCTTAAATGCAAAGCCCAAATCATTTTTCAACCTTGTGTCACATTCATCAATACCATTTTTTAATACATTCATTTTCCTGTCATTATCTTTCATTAATAATTCCAACAGCTCACATCCATGTCTGTTATCTTTCATTAATAATTCCAACAGCTCACATCCATGTCTGTTGAACATTGCTATCAAATCTTTGTAAAAGTCTGAGCCCTGAACTGTACCTGTGGGAAATCTCCAAGTCCTCAGTCCCTTTGGTACATGCTCACATTGCAGACATTCCCTGAGATATTTATTTTCGACCTGTGGTTTCTTAAATTTAAGTAATTCCTTCTCCAAGTGTAGCAGTTGTTCATCAACAGTCCCCACACTGTTAATAGGCATATTGCTCATGAATTCATGCTGACCTGCTTCATTCATCCATTCTTTTACAGAAAAAGACACCGCTTCAGTTCCTGCTTGCTGGAAGTTGGATGTTCTGCCCCCTGTAGCCTGCCAACCAATAGCAGAGCTTGTTGAAGGCAATGAGGCATGAATAGGACTCCCTTGTCCTGGGGGAATTAAAGAATCCTGTGTTTCCGCATTTCTGCCGAAATTGGTGTTACTGGAACCAAATGTAGTAGGCAGGGCACTCAGATTTCTGCTCAAATCTGTGATTTGTTCTGACAACACTTGTATTAGTGCTGCAAGGCTCCCTATTGACGAGTTCAACTCACGTAGTGAGCCATCTGTAGTGTCATCCATCGTGGTAGCTGTCTCCATGACCAAATAACCAAGAAAGCAAAAAAACGAACCACAAACTATAAATGAAGAAGGTGACAGTAATCCAGAACAAATGATTCCACAGCAAATACAGTTTATTGAGTGCTTTCGTCAGCACAATGCTGTCATGTTGAAGAAACAGCGAAGGTTTATATTATGGGCTACGGTGAGGTCAAATTGAGACAAAAGCTTAACTGCCTCAGTAAATGTGTAGTATACATCGCAGCTTGTCAACAATGTAGACAGTTTTACATAGGGAAAACAAAAAATGCTCTTAATAAACGCACATATCAACATATGTATGATATACGTAGAATGAACCTGAGTAATGCTTTGGCTAAGCATATTTTTGAATGTAGTGGACATTCTTTTAAATTTTTAAGTTTAGAGCAAATAGTAGACAAAGAAAAAAAAAGGTGGACCAAATGAAATGTATTTAGAATATAGGGAATTAGTATGAGAACTTAGATGTAATGCAACAGTTCCCCCCAGGTTTGAATGAGACTGTATCCATTTCTAGCTTGTTAAAATTAAGATCAGAGTTTCACATGCAAGCCCCAAGTGCAATAGGTTGCCATGGTTTTAACAGTTTTGCGATTAATAAATAGCATTTTATGAACGTTTGGTAAATCTAGATGTAATTTACAGATTTGCCATTTTTTTAACATTGTTTGTCACACACACATATACATCTATATATATATATATATATATATATATATTTTTTTTTTTTGTTTTTTATATATATATATATATATATATATATATATATATATATATATATATATATATATATATACACACACTATTGAGGCTTTCTATGTATTCATATATTTATATATTTATCATTGTTATTTACTGTACTTAAAGCACTTTATAGGTTTATAGGTTAGTACTAGGCTAACTGCCCTTGCGAGCCATTTTAAGCCTAGCCAATTATCCCTTGTGAGAATCAAACCTTGCACCCTGTGTTTGTAAGGCAAACACCTTAACCATTAGGCCACCCTCCCAACCCTATGACAACTGTTTTGCATAAAATCTTTATACATAAAGAATCAATGAAGGGAGGGGTTTCTAATGGTCATGTGATGGGGAATGGGTATTTAAGAATGTTAATTAATGTAACAAGTGTATTCTGATGATGTCAATGGCTTAAGGTGAAAGCGCTCAATAAACTGTGTTTGCTGTAGAATAATTTGTTCTGGATTACTGTCACCATCTTCATTTATAGTTTGTGGTTCGTTTTTTTGCTTTTTATATTAGAACAGCAAAGTCTGAAAACTTTGAATGTTCTAATATCGACCCCTATTCAGCGAATGCTGAAAATATCGAACATGCAGAACAGTGAATTTTTTCCCAGGGAAAAAATTTGCTGTTCCGAAACACATACACACAACACAAGCACACCAAAAAAACAGCAATCCACAAACATACACTTAAAATCATACATCTAACCCTACACTAAACTGTACATACACTACTATCTATCCACTTACCTTAATCCAAACCCTAACCCTAAGGTCCGTCACTATCACACACTCACATCACCCGCGCCCTAATCCTAACTCACCTACCCCACTCTACCCCTAACATCCTTCACAACTGCACACTTACCTGACCCACACCCTAACCCTAACTCACCTAACCCACACCCTAACCCTCATGTCCACAAAATCGCACACTTACCTGAACCTGACCCGTAACTTTCCACCACAGTGCTGAAAATAGCAAAGCAACAGAAATGGCAAACCAAATTCTTTCCCTAGGAAAAAAATTTGGTGTTCTGCAGCTTTGCTATTTTCAGCGTTCGCTGAATAGGGGTCGATATTAGAACATTCGAAGTTTTAAGACTTCGGTGTTCTAATATAGACCCATCTGTTCTAATGATGGACATCCTCAGAATACAAAAACAATAAAAACACAGGCAAAAGCTGTTGGTTTTTGTATTCTGAAGATGTCCATTATTAGAACTGATGAAAGCACTTAATTTTAATTACCGAAAAACACCAAAGCACACAGGAAAACAGTAACCACAGCTCCACGAAGTGAATAAGGCAGCACAATGTAATCTTATTTAATGCCACAAACAGCACGACTGTGTTTTTGTCCTCCTACATACAGGACTTCATCTGTTCGGAACAGATTCTAGCAGCTCTCTACCTGATACTCCATTTTGGATCTTTCCAAAAAGTTTGTTTTTAAACTAATTTATAATAAAAGTGTTTATAGTCATTTACTGAATAAGATGTGGTGATTGAGGATTTACATGACATATCTGTTAATATGTGTCGGCATGAAAAGTATGACATTATGCACATAAAATACTGAATACCATAATGCAAAGTATAACTTATGTTGGTTCATGCATATTTGTATTGCAATTACTGCTATTCATACAAGTTAGCTTTAACAACATGATCAGGCACCAGTCATAACCAGCACCAGTTGCTGTGCTACTATAAAAATCTTTGTCATACTAGTAAAATATAGTAATATGTTTAATAAACTAAATAGTTACAATTATATTAATCACACATGCGTGCTGGTTGCATACATGCAAGAAAGGTTATATGATTACATAACAAGAGACATGTGGCACTTAACATAATTCCAGTAGTGGAATACACAGGTCAGATTAAATACATTCAACGTGCATTATGTTTACATAGTTTGGCAACCACATCTGTAAAGACACATTTGTAAACCACATAATGCACTCACTCAAGGCACTCCTTAAAATTGAGAACATCGACACCTGTGCAGTGACAGAGACCTGGTTCAAGGCTCCAGAGAGCACCCCTGCATTACCAGGCTATAATTCATACTACACCTTTTGCCATCTAACCTGGACCGAAACACTAAAGGCAGAGATGTGTCCAAATTCATTAAGGATATCCACACCTCCAGGCTAGTTGCTCAGAATAATGCATCCGAGATTATCCAAGGGCAACTAACTCTGGGCAAGACCGGAATCCAAATTGTAACTTGCTACAGATCTCCCACCAGGCTCCAGGATTCCCACTCCTCATTTCTTGATACACTGGAAAATATTAGGGTACAACCCAACACCCTAATAATGGGCGATTTCAACTACCCCACCATTAACTGGGAAAACTACTCATGTTCCAATTCTTCTCTTCAACATTTTCTGGAATTCATAAATTCCAGCGCCTTGGATCAACTTATCCACACCCCCACCAGGAGCAGCAATATCCTAGACCTGGTCATCACCAACATGGGTAACTGGTATTAAACACCAAAGGTCAGTTCCTCACTGGTTAGATCCGACCACAAGCTAATCACCCTAGACATCCACATCCCACCCCCAACCCCCCATTAGGAAAACCACCGTAAAAAATTTCTCCAAAGCCAACTTCATGCTTCTTAAGACAGAAGTGGCAAACTTCCCAACATCCATGCAGATGGACAATAGAGGTATGACTGCTGAATCCTACACAAATGCACTTTATAAGCACTTACATGAGTGCATTGATCGTGCTATCCCTAACAGAACCAATGCTATCCTCTAAAAGGTAGCCAATCTGGTGGTCCCCTGCCATGAACAAACTCTACAACAGAAGAAACTGTTGCAAAAAAAGAGTAAAATTCCATGATTGGAGGAACTCCCTGGTCAGCCTGAGTAAGAAGCTGAGATCCCTCATAAAATCCTCCCAAGCTAGTTAGGAAAACAAAATCGCCACTGATTCTAAAGACAACCACAAAGCATTCTATAGCTATGTCAAGAATCTCAATGGCAACACTCAGATCTGCTCTGCGTTACAGCACAATGGCACTAAATATACAGAACCAACTGATATTGCCAACATCCTGGCAGATAGGTTCAGTGCTAACTTTACCCCCCCTCTCACCCCCTAAAGGGCCCATCTCTATACCGGAAGAATGCAAAGTTCCTGTAATCACAGCTGCACAGGTAACAACCACACTCTCCAAAGCCAAGAACACAGCATCCATGGGACCTGACAACATCCCAGGCTGCATTCTACATGAACTACAGAATGTACTGGCACCCCACCTAAGCACCATGTTCAATCATAGCCTCACATCAGGCTTTGTGACCACTGAATGGCTCACAGTGACAGTTATCTCACTCCACAAAGGGGGAGCCACCAAGGACCCTGGGAACTACTGCCCCATTAGCCTGATGAGCCTGGTCTGCAAGGCCATGGAATGTATCATCATGTAACATATAAACAAAGACATTGGTAATCTCCAAACTCTGGACTCCCACCCATTTCGGGTTTGTAAAAGGCAGATCATGTCTCCTAAACCTGATAGACTTCTTTGAGCAGTCACCAAAGCCATAGAGGAGGGCAAGGTGGTTCACACAGCCTATCTAGATCTTGTCAAGGCTTTTGACACAATCCCCCACTCTGGAATTATAGATAAACTCAATAAACTAGGTATAAATCCCTATGTCACAAGATGGGTTGCCAACAGGCTCACTGACAGAACCCACACTGTGAAAGTAGCAAACTCCAAATCCGACTTCAGACCAGTGACAAGTGGAGTATCACAGGGTTCAGTCCTGGGTCCTCTCCTGTTTGGTATCTACATCTCTGAAGTACAGGCTAACACAGAAGGTCTTTGGCTAACGAAGTTCGCAGATGACTGCAAAGTAGGAGCCATAATCAAAACTCCTAACGATGTGGACATCCTACAAAAGGGACACACTAAGACAGATGCCTGGTGTCAAAGCCATGGCCTCAGCTCAATGCCAAAAGGTGCATTGTCATCCCCTTTGGTAAATCTCTGTACCCATGAACTACCACATAGGTGGTAGTCTACTTAACACCAAAAGTGTGATAAGAGACCTTGGAACACAGGTGGACAGTAATCTCTCCTTTGATAATCACATCACCACAGTAGTCAAGAAATCCTTCTATGTGGCACACCTCATCACAAAAGGTTTTTCATCCAGGAAAAAAGAGGTCATTGTTCCCCTCTACTCATCACTCATTAGACCCATTATAGAGTACAACACCCCTTTTGGTATGTACCTCACAAGACATCTACAATTGGAAAGGCCGCAGAAATACCTCACAAAGAGGATTACTGGCCTCAAACAGATGCCCTATGCAGACCATCTCAAGAAACTCCAGCTTTACTCTGTCGCATATCGTTTACTTAGAGGCGATCTATGCCTAACTTACAAAGCTATGTCAAACCCAAAGCTGTTGGACATGCTCCACTTAAAGAAATCTCAATCCCTCCGAGCTACATGCTCTAGGGACCTAAACCTTGTCACCACAATAAACAGAACATGCTGGAGGGATAGATTCCTGTCCCAGAGACTTCCCATACTCTGGAACAAACTACCTATCTATATCAAAAAAGCTCCTCATTAGCACTCTTCAAGAAAAATCTTGATGATTGGATGGGATATAGGAAATTCACCCCGGGGATCACCTCTGTGGCTCTGCTCGACAGGGGCACAGGAAAATTATTTTCTTGGGTAGCGAAAGCCAGGATACCTTTTTGGCTAGGCTTATATAGGCCCTAGGGCCAATAGCCTAGTACCTACCTATGAACCTATGACTATTATGGATATGTAAAATAATAGATTCTATTTTTTTTCCTCGTGAATGTATTGTATAGTTCTTTGTTGTCAGAGGGATGTTAATGGATTGATATGTGAATGACTTAGTCTACCCTCATGAGCCCTGTAATATGGATGGTAGGAATATGTTGTTGTTTGATCTGTACATTTGACCCTGCTGTATGACTGCTGGAGGTTTCTAAAGCAGTTGTTTATGTCCTAATTGTTTTGATGGATGCTGTTATGTAGTTTATGTTATAATAAGATGTGCTAATGACACATGACCAAAAATCAGTTAAGTACATTGAAGATACAACTTAACAGTTAGACTCCAGAAATAATAATCAGGTGTCACTATCAATTATTTGCAAATTACACAAGCTTGTTTGGAACGTAAGTGTATTTATGTCCTTATAATATTAGTTATCTAACTGAGTATTCCCAGTTTTGGGATGTGAACCTGTAATACAGTGCAGCACCACATAATCCACATTAAAAATACCTGTATTACCATAACAGATATGAGCATGTTCCTATGGATTCATATCTGGTGTCATACTTTGCAATATCATTGTTTACGTTTGCTATGTGAGTCTGTGCACTTTAAGTGTTATTCTGATTTTTGTTATTTGTTTTACTTTGTATATCAGCCCCTTATACAGCTCGTTATCAGAATGTTTAAATGTGAATATCAATGCACACTAACCTTTCTGAGTGAATGAATAACACAAGCATTGTGGTAGGGCTGTTCTTGAATTCAGTGTACGCATTGTGTACACTTTGTTGTAACCTTTATTAATTTGGCCTGTGACCAAATATTGTGTCAAAAGTTAAACCTCCATATGTAAATATTGCTAGATTAGCAATAAATTATGTGATTTTGAGATAATCTTATAATATCATATTGATTATATGCAACATTTTTTTTAATACTGGTAGTGGTGACATTGCATGCTTGTATAATATATACATAATATGCCATGCTACAATATGGTGGCATCAAAGTACACTATGAATGCATATTAGGATACAATTATGTTACAAAATCATGTGCAGTTCATGTACCTGACAGGGACTCATGAGAAATATGCAAACTGTAGCTGAACACATTTGATTGCATTTATATAGCCATATATAAGAGGTTTCAATGGATGAAAGAAATGCAGTATGTTTACTTTGAACAGGGCAGTTTCATGACCACCTGTATGTCAGTCTTGTCTCCCTGACAAACTACATGCACTACATGTAGAAAAAAATAAACACTACCAACAATAACAAATGTACCTAAATCAAACCGCACAGAAAAGCAATCTAAGCTAAAAAATGAAAACAACAAAAAGATACAAAATACATTAAAACACTAACTATGACTAGCCAGCTGGAAAATAGGATTATTGGTACCTAGACCCAAAAGAAGAAAAATAAACTGAATAACTTTAAACTGAATAAAACCTGTAGCTAAACAGCTCGCCTAAATGGCCTAAACCAAATTATGCTGCATCAAAGCAACAAAGTACCCAAAAGATCAAACGATAAATGCTAAAATTACCTTTTAAAAAAATAAAAACTTCTTGTGAAACTGCCTGTTTGTAAAAGCTATGTCACCTATTTAAAGCCTCATTTCAACAAAGTGCAGAATTACCAGTTTTGAATGAAACACTGATTCAAACTAAGTAAATTAAGCAGAAAAAAAGTGGAATCCATAGTGACTCGATTTGTGTGATGCATGGAATGGTTTGTCCTGTAGACAATGAGAAAAACAAAACTCCAAGGATTTGGCTTGTTGACTGACTGTAATCCTCATTCATTTAGCAGAGATTAGAAACCTCTGCTAGGGAGTCAAGGGACATAGTAAAAATATGAACCAAAATCAATGATGTTCCGCAAAATCAGGGACAACTGGAAGGCAGAGTTATGCTCCATGCATGAGTGCACTTACTCTCACACACACACACACACACACACACACACACGCACACACACACGCACGCACAGACCCATACACTCACACGTGCACATGCATGAATTGCATATACACACATTGAAACACGCAAGGATTTTTTTGTATGGTTCAGAATCAGACTGAGATGGATTAGTGTGCTTAATCATATACACAACAGAATTAGACATCAATTTAGGGTTCTTAATTTAATCAGCATATATTGGGAAAGCAGAAAAAAGCCAGAATACCTACAGAATGCAGAAAGAAAAATCCTCAGCAGTAAGGAGAACATGCAGAGTCCATATTGGCAGCAACTGGAGATAATTTTTATTCCATTAATGCAACATTATTTTGAGGTTCTTCAACTCATTTGTAAAACTGTTGAAATTGCCCTTGCATGTCAGTAATCATTTAATTTTCTTTAGAACACAGCTTTGTCTGTGAGTAAGCTTTGTATCTCTTCTGTTTTGTGGCAGGGTGCTTATAACTGAGCTGTACACAATACTGTTTAGTATACTTACACCATGATCACATACCTGCAAATAATGGGAGAGGTCTGATTCAGTCAGAGAACATCTAACTATCAAAAGCATAGTCAGATTAGCTGAACCTAATGTAAGCATTTGTTTGTCAGCATTTTCAAATACTATCTGGTCCTAAGTAGATCAACAGCAATAATGCTTTGTCCTCTTTGTAGTTCCTTTGATTTATAATGAATCATTTCTGAAGGAATAATAGTAAAGAGTTTTATTATACTAGCATCTTCTGGATTCAATAACTTTTATGTGAAGAAATGTAGCAGCATGCATAAACAGGAAATGTTTTGCTGTGGTCACATTCAATGTAAGGAAGAAGGTTTTAGTGTCATCTTTCCAAAAGTGCAAAATGCCAAGAGAATAGCACCCTTGTTCATGTTAATACACCCAACTATTGGCCATTACTCATGCTTCAGGTATCCCTTGTGAAACCTAGATTAGTCAGCTGAAATTATTATAAAAAAAGCAGAATTTAGAGTTTTTTCCAGTATTAGGGTAATTTCTATGGTACAGGAGCAGGTACAGTTTCTGATGGGGAAAGAAAGAAGCAAGAGATCATGGCCAGAATTTAATCATAGAAGTGAACTGTCCCCATCTTAGAACCACAACCACCCTCCTCAGCTTTACCAACATTGTAAACCACCACAGAAATCAAAACAAATGTGTCTCTGCCATCTTTCTAGATCTTTCTAAAGCTTTTAACACAGTTTCACACCAAACTCTAATATCAGAACTGGTCACCCTAAACCTTAGTTACTCCACCCTAGCATGGTTCCATAGCTATCTTACCAAGCGGAAACAATGTGTCTCGTGGAATCAGGGGCTATCATTTTTACTCCCTGTTAACATTGGTGTCTCACAAGGCTCTATATTAGGCCCCCTGCTTTTTAATATATTCACTAACCAATTGCATACATTCATTCCACTTGCCTCAATTATTCAGTATGCAGATGACTGTACCATCTTATGAAATGCAATCTGTCTCACACAACTACAGCGCATCACACAACAATCTTTCTTGGAAGTTGAATGTTGGCTTAACAAAACTAACCTTATACTAAACCCAAACAAGACCAAGCTAATGCTATTTCTCCCAACCAAATCTACCATACCCCTAACCTCTTTTCATATATATTCCTCAAACAAAACAATTATTACTGCCATCTCCTAAACCAAACTACTAGGTGTAACTATTGACAACAAACGAAAATTTGATATTCATCTATCTGAATCCATTAAAAAGACACATATCAAATTTGTCTCTCTCTCTCTCTATCACATTAAGCCATTTCTGACAAACCAAGCCAGATTAGGCATAGCTAGAACTCACCTCCTATCCACTCTACTTTATGCTTCCCCCATACTTACCTTACTTGACAAAACTGAACTTTCCAAACTTGAATTCTTCTATAACAAAATTGCCAAGTTTACTAGAAATTCCCCACATAGGTCACATCATTGCTCCACCCTGCGACAATAAAAATTGCTAGAACTCCCTCAATATCTCACCTATACTCAACTTATTATCACTCACCACTTAGTTTATCAGCTTGACAGAACCCCAGCCTTGCAACAATTACTCCAACCATATGCTAATACTCAACAACTTCGTTCTACATACAAAACCTTCTACAAGTCTCTAAAAGTAATAACAAGGTTGGGGATTCCCTTTACTCCCATCATATTTCCAAAACCTGGAACATAATTCCCCAACATATTTTAGACACTACTAACCCTATTCAATTCTAGAAACAGTAAAAGACTGCCTATACAGTAAATGGATTTGTTCCTGTATCAATCCAGGCTAATTATTCCCCCAGATTAGTAGCCTTTTATGATCACTTACTAACTTTATCAGAATCCTTTTTTCCCTCTCTTCTGTTTACTTTTCCTCCTTCTCTGTCTATACTAACGTCACTAATACAAATGTGTATACCTAACCAAAAAAAAAAAAAATACAAAAAACTCTGTAAACAATGCTTATGATACTATTCTGTGATCTTAATGTTTATGTTTTCAAAGCCAATGTAAATTTGTATTTCTCTTATTCTATTAATGTGTTTTATTTTCTGTATATCAATGCATAGTATATTTATGGAGCTTTTCTCCCCAGGACTCCACTGAAAATGTCCTTATACCCAGACAGACTATCCCAGTAAACAAATGTGAACAAATAAATAAATAAACATACATTAATTGTGTGTCATGCAATTGTTGAATGAAAAAAATAAGAAATGACAACATGGAAGCCCTACTGGATTTAAATTCATATGTTTCATCATATGTACTACTAACAGTACATCGTGTACATGCTGAGCTGTGCCAGCAGTCAGACTAAACTCTTCAAGAAAAACACATAATAGTTGTGTACTATACACCTACAGAATGCAAGAATAAAAGGGACCAAAGCTTACAACACCTGTTGGACTTGAATCCTAAACAATCAGCACCTGTATTGTTAAAAAGCACTTTATTTACATGCTGAGTTAGAGCAATAGGCAAGCAAAGCATTTCATAAAAAACACAGTAGTTGTGTGTCACACACTTGAATCAAAGAATAAAAGATACAACGATTCCTCTGGACATCACCCTAAGTTACGATGCAAAGCCAAATCAGATGCTGTAATACTTTGCAAAGAGAAGTTCTTCAAACTTTACAGCCATGCCTGATTTTGTTGTGCCGGCTCTCTTGCAACAACATTCAGCTCATTTCCATGGTTGTTGGTGAAAAGGCCATTATACGTAGTGCATGTTAGTGGTTATCCATAATATTTGGAAGTGTGAAATATGGCAGCCTAGCTACTTGATAAATAATGAACAGTAACAGTCCTCATACGTTTTACATGGACATCAATGGTACTCTTTGTGATGTGCTGCATACAGTAGGACCAGAAAAGGAAGCAAAGTGATTTGGAAGCTTACACGGGAATTGAGGTGTGTTTATCACTTTTTTGACCAGATTAAGGGATGGAAATGAAATTTCTAGGAAAAAAGATGAAACGGGAAAGCAAGGGAGAACTAAGTTGTACAACTGAGCAATGAGCAGGATGGATTTGTGGAAAGTGTTGTAAATATTTGTTTGCTGGACAGATGCACATTTTCCACACATAAAGAGAAGGTAAATTACAGAAGGAAGGTAGGAATGATAGAAGGAAAGCAAGTGGATGTTATGAAGGCATGGTCAGTAGCAAGGGAAAAAAGACATGACTGACAAGGGGGCGGTAACAAAATGAGAGAGGGGGAACACAATGATGAAGGGGAC
>NC_056745.1:472167590-472182590 GCF_019279795.1 Protopterus annectens | reverse complement strand
TGAATAAAACCCTTGACTGTTAAGAAAACAAAAAAAAAAAAAAAAAAAAAAAGAAAATCTAATCGAAACCTACAGCACCTTGGTCGGAGTTAACCCACGCTCCCCAACCCCCCCCCCCACTGTTTTCTCAAGCTGTGTGGAATTCTGAACTTTGCTGATCAGTACAGGCCTCAGCTAATAGGCTTATAGTGTGCAGCTAGGAGCATTCTAAAATAGAACTATGAAATACGATCAGGCAACAGGAATGGCCTCGAGACTATCACTGGCAGCCAACTGTGGGCAGAACCAATGTGCCAGTGGGCGTATTCTTCAGAAATGACTTGTCAGTGATCAATTTGGACTCTCAGCTTCTGACAGTGGGGCACTACGAGTTGCAGATTCTTCCTGAATATTGACTGTCTCTGCAGGTTACTGCAACAAAGCAGAACGTTTGGCACAAATCCAGTTGCAGGCAGCCTTCAAAATTAGCTCATTGTTTGGTCCATTCATTGTAGGCTTTCAGACTCCAGAACTACAGACAAGAAGAGAAAAAAGATGGATTGGGCTCCTTTTTACTAAATGGCAGTTATTACACACCCTCCAGTCTGACCTCAGGAAACTGTCTTTTTTTCAGCCCCACTCTTCACTGTTCATAAGTTAGTACTACGCTAAGAGCCCTTGTAAGCCTAGCCAATTAATCAATGTGAGAATCAAAGCCTGCACCTTGTGTCTGTAAGGCAAATAACTTAACCATTATGCTAACCTCCCTCTAAAGGATATATATATTTCTACTTCACATGCGACATAATGGGATATTTCAGGAATAGAACCATGGACACCATCACACTACCTACCTGCCTTAGTCCTTTAAACTACAGAATCTTTTCCATCTGCACCTGTACAAAGACAAGGGAAGTGACAGGGAGTAACAGCATTAGTAAGTAGCACCATTTCCCTTAAAATATTTGCAGTTCTTAAGATAATTGTTTCATTCATGTTTTTTATTAGTAAGAGTTTATAACAAATATTGCATTACATTTACAGCATGCCAATAGTTGCTTCTTATTTAGAGTTATTTTTATTTGGACTTTAAACATGTAAAGTTCTGTATGCAGAATGTTCTTAGTGCAGTCTCCCAAGTGGAAAATGCAGTGTTGCCTCCCCCCCACCTCCACCAACACCCCCACATGCCTATTAAAATTGCTGGCAGTTTGTCTCTGGCATTAGGTCTGTACCACCATTTTCTTTATTACAGTAAGCTGTGCATGCTCCATAGGATCATAGGATGATAGGAAGTTACTAGGTTATTGGCCCTGAGGCAATAAGCCTAGCCAAGAATTTAGCCCATGTTCCGACAAGTCACCATGCAATGCCCCTGTCTACCAGGGAGACAGGTGGAATCCCAGGTGTATATTTTCTGTTCCCCATCCAGCTATCCAGGTTGTGCTTAAAAAGGGATAATGAGGTGCTTTGCCTGACATGGAGAGGGAGTCTATTCCACAGAAGGGGAGTCTTTGGGACACAAATATGTCCTGCCAACAAGTCCAGTTGATGTCACAGACCAGGTTGAGGTCGCACATGTGGGTTACTCGAGTGGAGATTGACTTGTGGATATGCAGCAATTCCATCAAGGTGGGGTCTGAGATTGCTTTGTATGCCAGTCAGAGGTTACCTTTGAGGAGCCTGTATGAGACTGAGTAGAAGGATAGGGCTTTTCACATATCTGTGTAGGATGTATGTTTGAGGCCGTGGATTCTCCTGGTGAGGAACTTCTGTGATCTCTCCAGTTGCTGCATGTGCTTTGTGAGGCACATGCTGAAAGGGGCGTTGTACTCAGTAATCTGTCTTATAAGGGAAGAATACAGGGATGTTGTGACCTCCTTGTCTCTGGATGAGATATTCGTACTAATGAGGTGAGCCGTGTAGAAAGCCTTCCATACAACAGAGGCAATATGGTGGTCAAAATTCAGGTTGCTATCAACTTGGGTGCACAAGTCCCTCATAACTGATTGCGTGCATAGGACCTTGTTATCAATGTGATAATTTGTGGGGACATCATTCTCCCTAAAGGAGATGATGATGCATTTTTTGGCATTGAATTTGAGGCCATATTTCTGGCACCAGTCATTTGTTTGGGTGAGACCATTTTGGAGGATGTCCACATCACTAGGGGAATTGATGACAGCACCCAGCTTGCAGTCATCTGCAAATGTGGTCAGCCATAGCCCACTGGTTTTGGCCTGCACCTCAGAAAATTATATCCCAAACAACGGAGGCTCCAAGACCGATCCCTGGGGTACACCACTCATTGCAGTTCTACTGCTTGAGGTGGCTTCCCCTATTTTGACTAGGTGGGTTCTATCAGTGAGCCAGTTTGCTGCCCATCTGTTAACATATGGATTGATACCTAGTTGAAAGAGTTTATCTATTATATTTGTGTGGGGAATAGTATTAAAGGCTTTGGCCAGGTCAAAGTAGGTGGTGTGCACTGTCTTCCCCTCATCCACGACTTTGGTGACTGTCTCAAAGAAGTTTACCAAGTTTAACAGGCACAACCTCCCCTTGACAAAACCAAACTGTGTGGGATCGAGTGTTTGGAGGTTGCCAATGTCCTTGTTAATGAGGTCCATGATAATCCATTCCATGGTCTTGCAGATCGGGCTAGTTAGGCTGATGGGTCTAACTTTGTGGATTGGTGAACACTCCACCTTTTTGCAAAGGGATGACAGTAGCTGTCCTCCATTTGGCTGGCATGAAGCCAGTACTCAGGCTTTGGTTGAATAGGGTGCCTAATGGTGCTGCAAATTCCTGGTTGAGTTCATGTAGGATGCAGCCTGGGAGATTATCAGGTCTCATGGAGGCTGTATTTTTTGCCTTTTAAAAGGCAGTGATGAATGACTTGCTCCCTAGAGATAAGGGGAGGGGGGGGCAGGTGCTGAGGATGTCCTGATTTACTGATGGGGGGACAGAGGGGTGAAGTTTTTGCTGAACCTGTCTGCCAGCAGATTGGCTATGCCTACCATATTTGTGTATGTGGTTTTCTTGACCACCAGTTCTGAGCAGATCTTAGTGCTTCCTTTGAGATTGCGGACATATGTGAAGAAGGACTTATGATTGTTTTTAGTAGATGTGGCCAGTTTGGACTTGAAGTTTGCTTTAGTGGATGTCACTAGTGCTCTTATTTGCTTATTCAGGCTAAGGAGAGATTGCTTCCAGTTAGGCACCTGCTCCTTCTTGGTCCTGGACAGCATTTTTTTTTTCTTTTATTATAGAGTTTACTTATTGCAGATATCCATCAGACAGGTTTACTCCTCCTTAAGGAGGATGATTTTGTGCTGTCGGGTATTTCTGATCCCATGCAGCTATATAAATGCTTGTATAATACTTTAGTGTAAGTTTGTACATTTGTGCCAGTTTCTATGGAGGGGGAGGCAGCTACAAAGATGTTTATACTTTTCCTCAGAAGGTTGTAATCAGCTTTGGAGAAGTCTTTTTGTTTGACCCTAGCGGGGAAGTCTGGGGATATGGTGACTTCAAAAGTGACCACTTTATGGTCGGATCTTACCAGGGAGGATGACACTGTAGGGGTGCTGCAGTGGTTACTCATGTTGTTTAATACTGAGCCCAAGATATTATCACCTCTTGTGGGGGTGCCAACCAGCTGGTCCAAGGCCTTTGCACTGATATAATCAAGGAATCTCTGGGCATTTGTGTTTTGGCATGAGTAGTTCTTCCAGTCTACGGTTGGATAGTTAAAGTTGCCCATGATCATGGAAAAGGGTTGAATCTAGATAGATTCAAAGAGGTCCAGATAAGTGGAGTGGGCACCTTGAGTCAAAGTTGGGGGCCTGTAGCTAGCTATGATTTGAATAGGGGTCTTGTCAGTGGTTAACTGCACTTGAGTATCTCCTGTGTATCATACTGTTTGACCAACTTGAAGGTGTATATGTCTTTAATATTATATTGAAACTCCACCTCCCTTTGCTTTGTTGCCCATGGTTTGGGGTCTGAATGTATGACAGGATGAGTAATCTGGTATGGCTGGGGTGCTCTCCATAGCTTTGAACCTGGTTTCTGTGACTGCACAAGAATGCTTGCAATGACTGCAGTTTCATGTTTAGACTCCTTGCATTTAGCAGCATGATCTTTAATATGCATTTTGATGAAATGTTCATGTTGATAGTTTTGACCTAATGGCATTGCCTAAAAAAGGCACTATGTGTGACACAAGACCCTTTGCCAGAAGCCTGAAACCAAGGGAAACAGATTCAGGCCATCTCTGGCAAAGCATCATGGTCTGCCAATCATGTCTTCCCAGGCTGTCAGGTGCTACATCCCCTTAGAATGACACCAGAAACTAAGCCAATTATTAATGTCAATCATTTTCTGTTTGCATTGAGGCATCATTCCGGGTGATGGTAGAATGCTGCTTAAGGTGAGGGACATACCTGCCTGGGACAGTGAACTTGAGCATGTCTGTCTTCATATAGTCTAGGGAGGTACGTCTCAAGTCATTCATGCCAGCATGGACTATGACAGATTCATAACAGTGCCTGTTGTTGAGAGACTTGAGCACGTGTGATATGGCAGATTCTGGCACCTGACAGACAACTAACTGTGAGTTTTCCCTGATCCAGCCCAGTGAGGAGAACATCTGTATGTCTCACAATGGAGTTTTCTATGACTAGTATGTTGGGTTTATGGTTAGGTCTTAGTGGTTGTAAGACACAGGTGTGTGGACTATGTGTGGTGTGGTGGGCTGTGGAGTTCACATGTATTTTTGCCTCAGAGGTCTCTTTTGTTTGGGTATGTTTTTGTTGAGGACCTCTGCATATGTGGGTGTGTGTTGTGTAGGTGTGGGTGGTATTTGAGGTGTGGTGTTTGTGCTGAAATCTTTCTCAGTGCCAGATATACTGGCTTGTGAGAGAGAGAGCATAGACTCTAGGTTCTTAATGTAATTGCATCTCTCACAAATTGTGTTCCTAAGTGGCAGTAGTAAAGGGTTTTCCATGTACATGATGCAATTGCTACACTGTCTTAGGGTGCCCATATCAACCAGACTGGCAGGAGAAACCATAGGAAATTGTCCATTCATATTTGTCAGAATCTGAGGGAGAGAGGCCAGACAGAGCTAAGGGGGAAAAAGGTGGAAGGGCTAAGATGAGTACTACTAGACGATCACACAAGTGCTACTAAAGGAAAATTTGTAGCTAGAATACCTCGCAATGGGCTAAAAACATTGCAGCTGCGGTGTACAATGCACAAACAAGCCCAATCCAGCTCAAACATGGAGTTTAAATACTACAAAAAATAGAAGATTCTAGTAACACAGAAGTCTAGCCAATCCTGTTAGCCCCTGCTTTTTTTACTAATCAGCTTGTGCCAGACAAGGTCCAGGCAGCCCTGCTACTCTCACTAGCAGAGAAGATCGGCCCCTACCAACACAAGATGGCTGCCAGAAGCACAGAAGGCAAACACAAGATGGCTGCCAGAAAGACAGAAGGCAAAGGCAAACAGTTCTGGATGCAGCAAACCTGTATCCAGACTATGCTGTCCACCTTTTTTAGAAACTCTGTATACATGTCTTCATGGAAAGATCATATGTCTGAGGGGCAGATTTTAAAAATTACTTTACAAACTTAGAGATTTGCTAGATTATGTGTTAGCATCCATTTTCTGAGGGATATGAAAGCCTGAGGAACAGACAAAAATATGAGACAAAAATGCAGACATTCTGCCAAGCAGCTGAGATGTATGGGGGGGGGGGGTGAGTGCTTACACAGGTGTGAATTGCAACTGCTGAGAGTTCAAAATTACAGTTCAGTTGAGGTCTTATTTCATAACACTATAAATCCAGAGAGACACCATCAGTTTTTGTGCTACAGTGTGGAATTCAGCAGAAGTTCCTGGTTATTCACACACAGACTGATATACCCTGGACCTCTGGCCTCTGGGTTTGCACCCCCCCCCCGCAAAAAATCCTGTGGACACCCATGGACCCAATGGGTCTTGTCTAAGGGACTGGTGTAGATAATATTAAAATAAATGGAGTGAAACAAAATACTTAACAAAAATGTATGTATGTAATAGGACATTAACAAAGAAGGTGAGGGAGAAATACATGCAAATACAAATCTGATAATTTTTTGTCATATGATTAGGGTTCACCTAATATACTTGAATGAACAACAAACACATTTCTCAGTTTAACAAGGCTGTTATTATATACACGTAAGAGAGGGACTAGAACCCACAGCTGTCATAACCCATATTCTGCAAGGCAAAGGATTACTGTAATGAGCTACCCAAAGGGAGGAAAAACAGCAAAGTTCTCTGTAGAAAACAATCCTTTATTGAATAAAACCACAGTAGTAGGGATGAAAGTGCTTACCTACTGTGATTTTATTCAATAAAGGATTGTTTTCGACAGAGGACTTTGCTGTTCTTCCTCCCTTTGGTTACCTGGCTTGTGGATATTTTCAGTTACTGTAATGAGCTATCAGGACACACCTACAGGAGACTCTAGTCCATCACATATTAATGGGATGTCTGAGACAAATATACATACACATATATATATATATATATATATATATATATATATATATATATATATATATATATATATATTTATATGAAAATGCTGCTCAGACATACATTTCCTTCACGGGTTATAAGCAAAGGAAACAAGTGAATTAACAATTAACAAAGACTGTTCATGACATAAATATCCATCGACCAAAAATATTGTTCAGACATGCTTCCCATGTTTAATGAAGTAGTTATAATAAAGAAACAGACTTCTCAACTGTGAAATGTTCCAAATAGATATGGGAGGGGGAAATTTAAACCACAGGAATCATCACAATGTAGGAGCACAGCCTTAACATCTTGAGCCATTTGTTCAAGTAATTGCCAGGCTGCACACACACACACACACACACACACACACACACACACACACACACACACACACACACACACACACACTCTAAAAACATTCAGTAGTCATACTGCTGCCTTTGAACTATGTGTGTTATCACAGGAGTGTCAGTGTTTTAGGAAAGGTATGAAACTGAATACTTTTAATATTGTTTTAAAACTCTTTTATTAAATTTTTAGTCTCATATATACAAGATAAAAGAGACATTTATGAACAGAAGAATCAATACAAAGAACACCCAAACAAAAACAATGCTTAAAAGATAAACTAATTACATCTAATTACTTACAACAATGGTGTGTGAACAATATAGTAATTTCATCCTGTAGAATACATGGTTACTTAATATCATTCATCAATAAAGCTATATGACCATGTCCAAGATTTTTGACCAACATTTTTATGAATAAGATGGGCATATTTTTGTTCAGTGTAATTTTATACACCTTTGTATACTTGACGGCCATTTCTTTAAATTCAACCCAGGATAATTTTCTTCTATACAACCAATTTTGGGTAATGTCCAGATTGACCAACATGAATATGGCTATTAGGACAGTAATGTCATTTGATTGTATGTTGTTAGGGATTATGAAGAACAATAAACTCTTTGGTTTGGTTAAGATATCTCCTTGACAGCCTAAATATTTTAATTTATCTTTAAGGGAATGCCATATATTAAAGAATATTTGCAACTCCATAGCACATGAATTAAATCTGTGTTATCAATGGAGCAAGAAGACTTAGGTGATGTTTGGGCATAATATTATGCAAGTTTTGCTGGGGTCATATGGGCATTATTTAAAATCATAAACTGAGTGTGGAATGCTTTCTGAGAGGAGCAACCATTTTATTTTGGCAAATATAGTTTTGTTTATCATTAGATGACAAAGACATGCCAGAATTTGTCCAATAAGAAGAAGAATAAATAGAGGAAGACTATACTTTTAGGGATCATGTTTAAAGTGTTGTTACTACTTTTAATATTATAAGCTGTATACCACAACACTCATTCTCACTCCAGTTTCCTTTGGGACAGTTGCATATTCACTGCAATGTCTTCAGGTGTTATGGATAAAAAAGAACACTGGGCAGTATCTGTGGATGACACACAGTGACAGGTTTTATGTGTAGATAACATTTGTTTTACTTATAGTACATAGGTGGTGAATGGTCCTATCAGCTTAGGAAGTCAGAACTGAAATGCCTCGTGTTACTGTAATGCTGACTGTTATTCCCCCGTGTGTGGGATGTCAATGACAAGGGGGACAGCCTGGGAAAAACTATCCCAGGCTTCAGACTTAAACTGAGGCCCTTGACAGACCTCCTGCAGTAGCCTCTCTCTGTAAACCCTATAGAAGAGGTACAGAAGGATTTTTGATTCCTCAGCATACTATCTATGCACACTAGAAGAAGAATGAGTTCCAATTTCCACAACCAAGATGTCTTAAATTGAAGAATTACAATGTAAAATGGCAGACAACTGGCACCCAAAGTAGTTTTTGTGTGTACTATCTGCCATACACTGACAGGCATCAACAGACACTTTGATTGTGTGATGGATGGCAAGCTAGGATAATACAGATCCTGTATTATTATGGTTAGCAGTGACACTTTAAGGTGTAAAACAAAGCAGACATTACAGCATTTACATGCTGTTAGATAGTTCCTCCCCTGCAAGCATGGCCTAGACCATACATGTGCACATGTGCAGTGGATCCAGGCATGTTGACAACAGTGAGGACAATTTATTGTGATACTTAGCAGGTGTACTCATTGCAGAAATTGAGCAATTCAGAAACAATAATGAACTGAGTTCTAATTAATATAATCATCTTGCCCGACTGAGTGATTCCGCACAATATATGTGTGATAGTAAGCACAGAGTCACATCTCACTATAGAAGAAGAGGATGTAGGACAGCAATTTCTAAATGTGAACATCTGAAACCCAGAGGAATTGTTAAGGCAAAGTAAAGCTCTGCTTGTACAAGGGAAGTGCTATTTTCTAAGTCTGTTTTGTCACGTATGAATGCTTTTAACTGCTAATGATCTTGTTCACATTATATGAAATAAGTTTATAACTACTTGTAAATGTTTTAGGAAAATGCATTGAGAGGGGGACTAAAAATGTAAGGCAGTTGTTGGCTGCAGGATTGTTAAGCATAACACTTTCTTGACGTGCTTGTGATACCAACCTTAGTACAAAAAATTGGCTGTTGCAAACATTACACATGGATGTAATTTGTAAAACTCTTTTTAACTCTGATAGAAGACAGTCATATCACCTAAATCAGATACAGTGGTACAGATAATGTTTTGCGAGGGACATTTGCTCAGTAAACAAATGTGCTTGACATTAAATAAAGGATGTGGATACACACACACACACACACACACACACACACACACACACACACACACACACACACACACACACACACACACACACACACAAACAACATGATATGGGAAAGGAGAAGATTGGTGGTGCAAGGAATTTGCAGGAACAAAGCATGTAATTCCACTGTTTCCCGTACCTACAGAACAATGCATAAAAACAGATGAAGCAGAAGCACACTGTGGACTCCTGTGAAAAAGCCACATGTAAGCCAAAGTTCTCTGATGCAGAGTGTGAGGCACTTCTCCAGGTCTCTGTCTCCATGGATGATGGCACTTTAGCCTGCATGTGGCTGACCAGGCCTACCATGACCATACCTGGGAAGATGTGGTGGCAAACTTTAATGTGGCTGGTCACCATGACCACAGTTATGAGATGGCACACCACACGACCATTGATATTTTACATGATACTGAAATAAGTGCTGTATACCTGGCACTGGTCAAAAGGTTAATTGGTAAGGGGCCATCAAGTAAAACATCACTCCATGAGACAGAGGAGTAAATGGCCTCTTTCAGATGCAGTGGCACCTCCACACAGTCCTACAGTGCATTGCTGAATGTTGAGGCAGAGCTGACCTAACTGACAGGATGATTTACTGGAGAAACCTAGGTATGTATGCCACTTTCTGTATGTAAGACTACTTGTAATTCATCTGCACCCCTTAGTCACTGTTCATATTATTAAAGCTGTCTGATTTATGTTATATAGGAAGATCATGGATTCCTCCATGGCCAGCTGCACAAGGTATACAGTTAAATATTTATTTTTATAATAACACTGTGATGCCCCTGCACTGGCCCAGTAATCAAGGAGCCTCAATCCTCACCACTAACACCAGTGAGGGACATGCACATTGGGAGGATGACAAGTACACACACAGTAAAGTACAATTTTCCTTAAGAGCACACAGAGATCACAGTCAGTCTGGGGCTGGTTTCTCCCTCTCTCTCCAGATCCTCAGCAAGACTCCCCACTGGCACAGCTATAGGTTAAGATCTCAGCCGAGTGGTCAGCCCAAAACCTCTAGCACCCTCTCTGTCCAACCAGTGCTTCGTGTCCCTGCCGAAGTAGTTGACACACACACACACTTTGAGATTTGATTTATATGCAAACACACAAACACTCCTGGGGAAGACTGGCACAGGTTCACTAGCTATGACCCTTCTGCCCAGACTATAATGTAGTACCAGCTGCCACCAACCACTCTTTATTAGCTACTATAAGGGCCTTCCAAAGGGTGACCAATTCTACCATGTAATGTTACTGTTATCCAAATGTTATGTGTGACCAATAGTAAGGCTATTTAAGAGTGACCTTTACAGTGTCACCAAATACATATGCAAGTACTTTAAGAGCTTAAATATCTCTAAACAAACCAGCCACAATTAAACATTTTAAATATATTTAATAATAAATAATAAAAGCAGAAGACCATACTCCATAACTTAACACAGTGACAGCAGAGTTCAGAATCACAGGAAACATTTTAAAACATCATTGCAGGACAGTCTCACATAAATACAGAAAACATCTAAACTAATCTTGCTATATTCCTATCTATCTCTAATAGAAATCACTGTAATCTAGTACTTACTATTAGCAAGGCAGAAGTGCTGGTGAGGGGATGTTTCTAGATCTAAGACAAGATACAAAATGTCTAGACTTTCTCTGAGAGATAGTTCTTAAATTAATTATACAGATTACTCCTGTGTTAGCTGGATGACATCACTATTTGACACCTCTGCTTCAGTTCCCAGGCTAACAGAAACTTAACATTTAGCACCTCTGCATCAAAAATACTTATCTTTTAGAAGTTTGCCTGGAACTGGAAGTCGTAAAACAGTTACACACTTTTACCTTTGAAACCTGTAAGAATTTCTATCTGCAGGCATTCTGTCTCCTAGCTGGGATAAACACCATTGTAAACAATTCACTTATTTTCTTAGAGTTTGTAAGTTAACTCTGTTCTTTTCCAGTAGGGTACACTGTTGTTACATTCTTGAAGCTCAGCACATAACATACAGTTTAACATAACATATAGTTTTCTTATGTTTGTAAGACAAGCATACAAACCATATTACTATTCACAAATAACATAGAATTATTTACAAAATTCCAGCTAGCTGGGCTGGTAGCCTCCATAATCACGATTTATAAACCTTAGTTTAATTTATTTTTCTTTTGGTGGGTCATACTTACATGGGTTGTTATACATTGGTGTATTCACAAGTAATCCTTTATTGGACACCAGCACTGTGGAACTGTCCACACTTGGTGTTTCAGGAACTCCAAACTCTCACAACGATGGTGAGGTTGAGCTGGCACAGTCAGGGAGTACAGAATGAATGCTGTTACACGGAATGTGATCTCTGCATTTCCTATACAAATCATGGGCACAGACTCCATGCATGTGTATACCCAAAATACACACACCACAGATGGAAGACTGGTTAATGGGGACACTATCAGTTAGAGAAGTGTGGTGCTCCCTAGTAGAGATATGTCAGAATCTCCCCCCTAGCACCCATTTGCAGAGAGTTCCACACATAAGGATGTGCAATGGTACTCTCTGGAGACTTGGTTACTACCCTCTTCCTGAGGGGACCGCCACACAGCCAGTCTGCCACTGCATTCACAGATGGAAGATCCCTCTCCTGCTGTGCTAGCACCTCCATGGCTACATTGGATGTTCATGGCAGTCATGAAAATGGCACTTCTCATAATAAGATGTTGCTGATGGTCACACAGTATACCAGCATCTATCCAAGGTCATGATACATCCAGTACAACTCCTGGTAAAGCCAGCTGTCATAGGATGTTGAAATCTCTGTTATGCATGCCCTGGACCTGTGAATTACATCAAGTCACAGTGCTACAAATACTGTGGAGGGTATGTTCCAAAAGTCCGACAGTTATATCACCACAACATGTAGTACATCAAACACACACATGCGCGCACACACACACACACACACACACACACACACACACACACACACACACACACACACACACACACACACACACACACGCACGCACGCGTGCACACACACACACACACACACACACACACACACACACACACACACACACACACACACACACACACACACACGCACACACACACACACACACACACACACACACACACACACACACACACACACACACACACACACACACACACACAAACATGCACCATAGATACACATACAAACAGTGTTATACTGGCAGTGGTACTGACCCTTCAAAGAAGTCCCCCCCCCCCAAAACTGACATGTAATACAAACAACAGCATGTTTTGCTTCAGTAATACTCAGAACTCATCCATTTCTCTCTGAGTGACTTCCACACATGTATTCCCTTCCCCCCTGTGCAAATGATAACTGTGCCCTACCTTTTGTACATTGTTATTCAGATTAACTATGTCTGATGCACAGTATGACTAGCCTATGCATAGGTAAGCACAGATTTGTTTTTGCATATATCAGTTTTAAATGCAGTGTATCTGCTTTAATCTTGTCTACGATGTTGTGAAGCTATGGGCAAGCTGATGCTTCCTTGTCAATTTCATGGCATACTGTATCTGTCTCCATCATCTCTTTTTATCCATAATGGGTGAGTTGTTATACTTCATTTGCTAGTAACTAAAACCCACTAGTTCTAACACATCTTTTAAGGAGAACACTGGCTCCTGCTGCTGGAAGCATAGCTGACTCAACCAGCGCTCAGTGCCAGTATTACAAACCAGCACCTACCCAATTATCTCTTCAAGTGAACAGAAAAAAAAAAACACTTCATTGTACTTAGCCGATGGCTATATGTCCCCCTCCAAGCTCATCCAAGTGGAAAAAAAAACAGCTCCCTACTGTAATAATTACAGTTAGATCCACAACCCTCAGCTTCTTCTTTTAAACTGTAGCAAACTGCTTGCTACAAATGTAGCAAGCATTTGCTACAGTTTATACCCTGCATGCACAGAGCACTACGACTCTCAGGTTTTACTTAAAAAAAATCTTTTAAACAGTAGCAAACTGCTTGCTATAAATGTTACTACAATTTATCCCCTGCCTGCATGGAGTACTAAGGCTCTCAGATTTTAATTAAAAAAGATTTTTTCTTTTCTTTTAGTTTTAAACTGTAAAAACATAGCAAGCAATTGCTACAGTTTAGTCCATACACAGAGCGGGGTCTATATCAGATGATCAAAGTTTTACTACTTCGAATCAGTATACATTGAACACTGCTGATTGAAGTAGTAAAACATTGAATCATCATTAAAACATTTATTAAACCTAAACAAATAAAACAAAAGGGTGTAGGCAGGGGGACAAGCCCCCCTGCACCCCCCACACCCCCCGCTACTTAAATATACCAACTCTGAAACCACACTACATTGAAGTAAATGGAAATCTCCCCTTATAGAGATTTTCAATTACACGTTCGTTATTCTAAGCGTTCGCTATTGTCATGTCAACAATATCAGATTCGATATTGTCAGCTTTCGACAATGTAATATAGACTCCACAGAATGCTATAGCATTCAGATTAGACCAGAAATGCAATACTGCCCTCTAAAAGCTGGTATTGCATTATTGCATTAAAGAGAGATCCAGACTAGCTGATTGTTCCCCCAACATTTTGCACTTGGGGTAGTTGCTCCTATTGGCCAATCCTAGCTACACTACTGCTTGTTGTTAGCTCCTTCACTGACTTCACATTTGACTCAGCATACACTGTCTGATATGGAGTGCTATTTCAGAAAGTGCACCCCCCCCCCACTGTAACTACTTCTTAAGTATGATATTGTATAGCACTGTATGCACCAACACTATTTTTGAACATTTGCTAGGGTGTTACCTCACAGCAAGAGGTTCTCCCGTTCGATTCTCAGCTTGGCTTGGGAGTGCCTTCTGTGTGGAGTCTGCATGTCCTCCCAGCGGTTGGGTAGCGTTCGAAAGATATGCGTGCGTAAATAGGCATGCCTTCATTGAAGGTTGGGCATCGAGCTGGCACCTCGGCGTTTCATAAAAATCTACTGCCAATCATTAGCAGACCGGAGTTCCGCAGTGGTGACCCCTTACCGGGAAAAAGCCGAAAGACAAACAACAACAATACTGTAGGACACCACCAGATGAATCCAGACTGTGAAAGCATGGTCTCAGCATTCTAATCACATGCTCAGTAAGGTTACTTGTTTGCGACTGAGCATGGCTGTATCCCTGGTCTGTTAGATTTTGAGAATATGTTATGGACAGGTAGCATATGTCACTTCTGACAGTGCTACTTGGCCTGCCTGTAATATGGAGACTGTTTCTGAATCATACACACCTTGTGCATGGCTGCTAGTTGTGCAAATTCATTTAGCATGATGCAGGAAAGTTTTCTGAATCTGGCCCTAAGAGCCTTAGCTTATTAAAAAAAGCAGGTGATTGCACGGCACACTACATGTTTTCCTTATGTGCAGGTTAACAGCAAAATGGTAGGTCTGACTGTCTAGACAATAAAATGGAACTCTGAAGCAACTATTTCCTCACCCACACTCTTTACTTTCCTATCAACTAAATTATAACTATTCTTAAAAGATAGGCTATTGGATGGAATCACAACCCCCTTCCCTGCTTTATTTGTAATAAATATGATAGGCTGGATATAAGTGGTATAACTACAATTTA